>NW_023413194.1:0-10638 GCF_903995425.1 Onychomys torridus
GAGGGAAAGCCATCTGATATATCCGGACACTGGAGCTGGACAAAGGCTGCTTTTATACCCACACTGCAAGAGATAACTGGTGAATATACTCAGGTCCCTGGAGGAGCACAAAGACTGACTTCATCCTGTACACTGAAGGTGGAGCCAGGCCGATTTCATCCCAGATAATAGTAGGGGAGCCAGGGTGATTTCATCCAGGACACTGGAGGGGGAGCCAGGGTGATTTCATCCCTGACACTGGAGGGGGAGGAAGGCTGATTTCTTCAGGGCACTGGAGCGGGAGCCAGACTGTATTCATCAGTGCACTGAATGTGAAGGCAGTCCGATTTCATCCTGGACACTGGAGGGGGACTCAGGCCGATTACATCAGGGAAAGAGGAGGAGCGAGGCCAATTTTATCCTGGACACTGGACGGTGAGCCAGCTTGATTTCATCATGGAAAATGGAGGAGAGACAGGCCGATTTCATCCCAGACACAGGAGTGGGAGCCAGGATGATTTTGTACCCACACTGCAAGGAAAACCAAGCCTATTTTATCAGGGCACTGAAGAAGTAACCAGTCTGATTTGATCATGGACACTTGAGGGGGAAGCAGGACGATTTCATCAGGGCACTGGAGGAAGACACATGGAGACTTCAACCCTGAGCTGGAGGGGGAGCTAGGCCGATTTCTTCCCTGCACTTGAGGGACAGCCATGCCAATTTCATCCAGAAATAGGAGGGGGAGCAAGGTTGATTTCATCCTGACACTGGAGGTGGAGCCAGTCCTATTTCATCCCAGACACTGGAGTGGGAGCCAGACTGATTTCATCCCTGACACTGGAGGGGGAGGCAGGCCAACTACATCAGGGCAATGGAGGGCTAGCCAGGCCGCTTCCATCAGGGCCCTGAAGGTAGAGCCATTCTGATTTCAACCCTGACACTGGAGAGGTACCTAGGCCGATTACATCAGGTCACTTTAAGGGGAGCCAGGCCGATTTAAAGCCTAACATTGGAGGTGTAAACAGGCAGGTTTTATCAGGGCTCTGTAGAGGGAGCCATGCCAATATTATCCCGGACACTGGCGGTGGAGCCACTCTGATTTCATCCTGGACACTGGAGGGGGAGCCAGTCTGAATATATCCGGACACTGGAGCTGGACCCTGGCTGCTTTTATACCCGCACTGCAGGGGAAAACTGGCGGACATCTTCAGGGCACCTGAGGGGCACCCAGACTGATTTCATCCTGTACACTGAAGGGGGAGACAGGTCGATTTAATCCTAGATACTGGGGTGGGAGCCAGGATGATTTCATCCTAGACACTGGAGGGGGAGGCAGGGTAATTTCACCCCTGACACTGGAGGGTAGCCAGGCCCATTTCATCAGGGCAGTGGAGGAAGAGACAGGCAGATTTCACAACTGACACAGGATGGAGAGCCAGCGCGATTTCATCCCTGACACTGGAGGGGGACCCAGGACGATTACAACAGGGCACTGGAATGGGAGTCATGCCGATTTAAACCCTAACACTGGAGGGGGACCCAGGCTGATTTTTGTCTGAGCACTGTAGGGGAAGCCATGGCAATATCATCCCGATCACTGGCGATGGAGCCAGTCTGATTTCATCCTGGACACTGGAGTGGGAGCCAGTCCGATTATATCTGGACACTGTAGCTGGACCCAGGCTGCTTTTATACCCACACTACAGGGGAAAACTGGTGGATATCTTCAGGGCACTGGAGGGGCACCCACATTGATTTCCTCCTGTACACTGAGGAGGCTGATTTCATCAGGGCACTAGAGCGGGATCAAGGCAGCTTACATCAGGGCACTGAAGGTGGAGCCCATCTGACTTCATCCTGGAAACTTTAGAGGGACACTGGCCAATTACATCAGGTCACTGGAGGGGGAGACAGGCCGATATCATCCCGGACACTGGAGGGTGAGCCAGTTTGATTTCATCCTGGAAACTGGATGGGGAGTAAGGCCGATTGTATCCCTGACAAAGGAGTGGGAGCCAGGATGATTTTATACCGACACTGAAGGGAAACCCAGGTCTATTTCATCAGGGCACTGAAGATATAGCCAGGCTGAGTTCATCCCGAACACTGGAGGGGTAATCAGGATGATTTCAGCAGGGAACTGGAGGTGGAGCCAGGCTGATTTTATACCAACACAGCATGGAAAACCAGGCCGATTTCATCAGGGCATTGGAGGGGGACCCATGCCGATTTCTTCCCTGATGCTGGTGGGGGAGCCAGGGTGATTTCATCCTGGAAACTGGAGGGGGAGTCAGACAGATTTCATCAGGATAATTGAAGGGAGACAGGCAGATTTCATCACTGACACAGGAAGGGGTCACAGGCCAATTTCATTATGACTCTGGAGGAAGAGCCAGGCCGATTTCAACAGGGCACTGGAGGGGTAACCAGTCTGATTTCATCAGGGCATTGTAGGGGGAGACAGTCTGATTTTACCACTGATAATGGAGGGAGAGCCAATCCGATTTAATCACTGACACTGGAGGGGGAGCCAGGTTGATTTCATCCTGGACACTGGAGAGTGAGCCAGTTTGATTTCATCCTGGAAACTGGTTGGGGAGTAAGGCCAATTTCATCCCAGATACGGGAGTGGGAGCCAGGCTGATTTTATACCTATACTGCAGGGAAACCTAGGCCTACTTCATCAGGGCACTTAAGACTTACCCAGTCTGATTTCATTCCATACACTGGAGGGGGAATCTGGACGATTTTATCTGGGCAGTGGAAGAGAAGCCAGGCCGATTTCATCCCAGACACTTGTGGGTGAGCCATGGTGATTTCATCCTGGACACTGGAGGGAAAGCCAGGTCGATTTGTTCAGGGAACAGGAGGAGGATTCAGGCCACTTTCATCAAGGGACTGAAGACAGAGCCAGTCTGATTTCATCTCAGACACTGGAGGGGGAATCAGTAAGATGTCATCAGGGCACTGGAGGAGGAGCCAGGCCAATTTCATCCTGGCACTAAATGCTGACACAGGTCGATTTCATCCCACATACTGGTAGGGGAGCCTGGGTGATTTAATCCTGGACACTGGAGGAGGAGCCTGGCTGATTTCATCGTGGTCAGTGGAGGGTGAGTCAGGTTGATTTCATCCTAGACACTTAAGGGGGAGCCTGGCGATTTCATCCCTGACCTAGGAGTGGGAGTCAGGCTGATTTTATACCCGCACTGCAGGAAAACCCAGGCCGATTACATATGGGCACTGGAGGGGCATTCATGCGAATATCATCTCAGACACTGGAGTGGGAGTCAGGCCAATTTAAACAAGGCACTGGAGGGAGATCCATGCGCATTTCATCAGGGTACTGGAGGGGGAGTTATGCCGATTTCATTCCTGCACTGGAGGGGGAGTAAGGCTGCTTAAATCCTGGACACTGGAGGGTGAGCCAGGTTGATTTCATCCTGGACACTGGAGGAGTATGCAGGCCGATTTCACCTCAGACAGTGGAGGGTGAACCAGGCCGATTTCATCCCGGCCAATGTAGTGTGAGCCAGGTTGATTTCATCCTGGACCCAGGATGGGGAGCCAGGCCGTTTTCATTAGGGCACTGGACATGGACCTAGTCTTATTTCATCAGTGCACTGGAGGGAGATCCAGGCAGATTTCAGCAGGGCAAAAGTGGGAACCAGGCCAATTTTATAAGGGCAAAAGGGGAAGCCATGCAGATTTCATCTGAGCACTAGAAGGGAGGCCAGGCCAACTTCTTCATGGCACTGGAGGTGGAGCCAAGCAGATTTCAACAGGGCACTGGAAGGGGAGCCACTCTGATTTCATCCTGGACACTGGAGGGGACAGAAGCCAATTACATCAGGGCACTTTTGGAGGAACCAGGTCGATATCATCCCGGATACTGGAGGGTGAGCCAGGTTGATTTCATCCCAGAGGAGTGGGAGCCACTCTGATTTTATACCCACACTGTAGGGAACCCAGGCCTATATTGTCAGTGCACAGAAGATGTAACCAGTCTGATTTCATCCTGGAAACTGGTGGAGGAAACACGACGATTTCATCTGGGCATTGGTGTGGGAGCCAGGATGAATTTATATCCACACAGCAGGGAAAACCAGGCCGATTTCATCAGGGAACTGGAGTGGGACACATGCCAATTTCATCCCTGATGGTGGAGGGGGATCAAGGCCGATTTCATCCCTGCACTGGAGGTGGAGCCATGCCTATTTCATCCAGGATACTGGAGTGGGAGCCACTTAATTTCATCCCTGACACCAGAAGGGGAGCCAGGCTGCTTTCATCAGGGCCCTGAAGGTGGAGCCAGTCTGATTTCATCCTGGACACTGGAGTGGGATGCAAGTCCTTAACATCAGGGCACTGGAAGGGGAGCCAGTCCGATTTAAACCCTGACTCTGGAGGGGTACCCTGGCCGATTTCATCAGGGCACTGGAGTGGGAGCCATGCCTATTTCATCTCTGACACTGGAGCGGGAGCGAGGGCGATATCATCCCAGACATTGGTGTGGGAGCCAGTCTGATTTCATCCTGGACATTGGAAAAGGATCCAGCTAGGATGTATCCGGACACTGGAGCTGGACCCAGGCTGCTTATATACCCGCACTGCAGGGGTAAACTGGCCAATATCTTCAGGGCACTGGAGGGGCACCCAGACTGATTTCATCCTGTACACTGAAGGGGGAGCCAGGCCGATTTCATCCCAGATACTGGTGGGGGAGCCAGGGTGATTTCATCCCTGACACTGGAGGGTAGCCAGGCCAAATTCATCAGGGCAGTGGAGGAGGAGACAGGCAGATTTCACCACTGACACTGGAGGTGTAGCTAGGCCGATTTCATCCCTGACACTGGAGAGGGAAGAAGGCCTATTTCATCCCTGCACTGGAGCAGAAGCCAGGCAGGTTTCAATAGGGCACTTCAGGTGAAGGCAGTCTGATTTCATCCTGGACACTGGAGGGGGAACCAGGCCGATTACATCAGGGCACTGGAGGAAGAGCATGGCCAATGACATCCTGGTCCCTGGAGGATGAGCCAGGTTGATTTCATCCTGGAAACTGGAGGGGGAGACAGGCCGATTTCATCCTGGACACAGGAGTTGGAGCCAGGCTGATTTTATACCCACACTGCTGGGAAACCCAGGCCTATTTCATCAGGGCACTGAAGAATATCCAGTCTGATTTCATCCCGGACACTGGAGGGGGAATCAGGACGATTTCATCAGGGCAGTGGAGGGGAAGCCAGGCCAATTTCATCCCTGCACTGGAGTGGGAGCCAGGCTGATTTCATCCCAGATACTGGTGGGGGAGCCAGGGTGATTACATCCTGGACACTGGAGGGGAGCCAGGCCGATTTGATCAGGGCACAGGAGGGGGATCCAGGCTGATTTTATCAGGGGACTGAAGGAGGAGCCAGTCTGATTTCATCCTGGACACTGGAGTGGGAATCACTACGATTTCATCAGGGCACTGGAGGGGGAGCCAGGCCGATTTCAATCCTGCACTGGAGGGGGACACAGTCCTATTTCATCCCAGATACTGGTGAGGAAACCAGGGTGATTTATTCCTAGACATTGGAGTGGGAGCCAGGCTGATTTAATCCTGGTCACTGGAGGGTGAGTCAGGTTGGTTTCATTTTGGACACTTGAGTGTGAGCCTGGGCAATTTCATCCTGCCCCAGGAGTTGGAGCCAGGCTGATTTTATACTCACACTGCAGGGAAACCCAGGCCGATTACAACTGGGCACTGAAGGGGTAGCCATGCGGATTTTATTCCTGACATTGGAGGGGGAGCCAGCCTGATTTCTTCCCTGCACTGGAGGGGGAGACCGGCTGATTTAATCCTGGTCACTGAAGTGTGAGCCAGGTTGATTTCATCTTGGACACTTGAGAGGGAGAAAGGCCAATTTCAATAGACACTGGATGTGAATCCAGGCTTATTTCATCAGGGAACTGGAGGGGGATCTAGGCCGATTTCCTCAGGGCAAGAGTGGGAACCAGGCCGATTTCATCAGTGCAAAAGTGGGAGCCAGGCCAATTTCATCTGAGCACTAGAAGGGAAGCCAGACCAATTTCTTCAGGGCACTGGAGCAGGAGCCAGGCTGATTTTATACCCACACAGCAAGGAAAACCAGGCCACTGTCATCAGGACACTGGAGGGGGAACCATGCCTGATTTCTTCCCTGATGCTGGAGGGGGAGCAAGAGCGATTTCATGCCTGCACTAGAGGGCGAGCCAGGCAGATTTCATCCCAGATACTGGTGGGGGAACCAGGGTGATTTCATCCTGGACACTGGAGGGGAAGCCAGGCCAAATTCATCCAGACACTGGAGGGGGAGTCAGACAGATTTCATCAGGGCAATTGAATGGAGACAGGCAGATTTCATCCCTGACACAGGAAGGGGTCATAGGCCAATATCATCCTGACTCTGGAGGGGGCGCCAGGCCAATTTCATCATGGCAGTGGAGGGGAGCCAGGGCGATTTCATCAGGGCAGCTGAGGGGGAGCCATGCTGATTTCATCCCTAACACTGGAGGCGGAGCCAGGCCGATTACATCAGGGCACTGGAGGGGGAGCCAGGCAGAATTCATCCCTGACACTGGAGGAGAAGCCAAGCCGATTACATCAGGGAACTGGAGTTGTACCCCGTCCAATTACATCAGGGCACTGAAGGGGGAGCCAGGCCTATTTAATCCCGGATACTGGAATGGTAGCCAGACTGATTTCATCCCCTTCCCTGGAGGAGGAGCCAGACCAATTTCATCAGGGCACTGGAGGGCTAGCCAGGCCACTATCATCAGGGCCCTGAATTTGGAGCCAGTCTGATTCCATCCCAGATGCTAGTGGGGGAACCAGGCTGTTTACATCAGTGCACTGGAAGGGGAGCCAGACCGATTTAAACCTTGACACTTGAGGGGTACCCAGGCAGATTTGTTCAAGGCACTGGAGGGGGATCCAGGCCAATTTCAACTCTGACACTGGAGGTGGAGCCAGCCGATATCATCCCAGACACTGACGGATGACCCAGTCTGATTTCATCCTGGACATTGGAGAGGAAACCAGTCCCAATATATCCAGACACTGGAGTTGGACCCAGGCTGCTTTTATACCCATGCTGCAGGGGAGAACTGGCCCATATCTTCAGGGCACTGGAGGGGCACCCATAATTATTTCATCCTGTACACTGAAATGGGACACAGGGCGATTTCTTCCCAGATACTGGTGGGGGAGCCAGGGTGATTTCTTCCTGGACACTGGAGGGAGAGGCAGGGTGATTTCATCCCTAACACTGAAGGGTAGCCAAGCCAATTTCATCAGGGCAGTGGAGGAGGTGACAGGCCGATTTCACCACTGACACTGGAGGGAGAGCCAGCCTGATTTCATCCCTGAAATGGAAGGGGAGCCAGGCTGATTTCATCCCAGTCACTGGAGGGGGAGCCAGACTGATTTCATCCCTGACACTGGAGGGGGAGGCAGGCCGATTTCATCTGGGCACTGGAGTGGGAGCAAGGCTGCTTTCATCAGGGCACTGAAGGTGGAGCCAGTCTGATTTCCTCCTGGACACTTGATGGTGACCCAGGATGATTACATCAGTGCACTGGAGGGGGAGCCAGGCTGATTACATCCCGGACACAGGAGTTGGAGTCAGGCTGATTTTATACCCACACTGCAGGGAAACCCAGGCCTAATTCATCAGGGCATTGAAGACTTAGCCAGTCTGATTTCATCACGGATTCTGGAAGGGGAATCAGGACGATTTCATCAGGTCAGTGGAGGGGAAGCCAGGAAGATTTCATCCCTGTACTGGAAGGTGAGCCAGGCCGATTTCTTCCCAGATACTTGTGGAGGATCCAGGGTGATTTCATCCTGGACACTGGAGGGAAGCCTGACCAATATGATCAGGGATCGGGAGGAGGATCTAGGCCTCTTTCATCAGGGGTTGATTTTATCCTGGACACTTGAGGTAGAGCCCGGTTGATTTCTTCCCTGACCCAGGAGTGAGAGCCAGGCTGATTGTATACCCACACTGCAGGGAAACCCAGGCCGATTTCTTCAGGGCACTGGAGGAGGAGCTGGGCTGATTTCATCCCTACACTGGAGGGGGAGATAGGCTGATGTAATCCTGATCACTGGAGAGTGAGCCTGGTTGATTTAATCATGGACACTGGAGGGGTAGCCAGTCTGATTTCATTGTGGATACTGGAGGTGGGATCAGGACGATTTCCTCAGGGCAGTGGAGGGGAAGCCAGGCCTATTTCATGCCTACACTGGAGGGGGAGCCAGGCTTATTTCATCCCATATTCTGTTGGGAGAGCCAGGGTAATTTCATCTTGGACACTGGAGAGGAAACCAGGCCTATTTGATCAGGGCACAGGAGGGGACCCAGGTTGCTTTCATCAGGGGACTGAAGGTGGAGCCAGTCTGATTTCATCCCAGACACTGGAGGGGGAATCTGTAAAATTTCTTCAGGGCACTGGAGGAGGAGCCAGACCGATTTCAAACCTGTACTTGACGGGGACACAGGCCAATTTAACCAAGGCACTGGAGGGGGACGCAGGCCGATTTCATCCTGGACAGTGTAGGATGAGCCAGGTTGATTTCATCCTGGAACCTCAAATTGGAGCCAGGCCAATTTCATTAGAGCACTGGACTTGGACCTAGGCTTATTTCATCAGGGATCTGGAGGGGGATGCAGGCAGATTTCATCAGGGCAAAGGTGGGAGCCAGGCCGATTTCATCAGGGCAAAGGTGGGAGCCAGGCCGATTTCATCAGAGCATCAGAAGGGAAGCTAGGCCAAATTCTTTAGGGCACTGGAGGGGGAGCCAAGCTGATTTTATACCCACACAGCAGGGAGAACCAGGCCAATTTCATCAGGGCACTGGAGGGGGACACATTGCGATTTCATCCATGATGCTGGAGGGGGAGCAAGGCCGATTTCACCCCTGCACCTTAGGGGAGCCAGTCAGATTTCATCCTGACACTGGAGGGGGAGTCAGACAGATTTCATCAGGGCAATTGAAGGGAGACAGGCAAATTTCATCCCTGACACAGGAAGTGGGTCACAGGCCAATTTCATCCTGACTCTGGAGTGGGAGCCAGGCCAATTTCACCCCAGACACTGGAGGGAGCCATGCCTATTTCATCCTGGACTCCGGAGGGGTAGCAGCCCAATTTCATCAGGGCAGTGTAGGGGAGCCAGGCTGATTTCATCCTTGACACTGCTGGGTGACCAAGGTCCTTTTATCAGTGCACTGTAGGGGTATCCAGGCCGATTTCATCCTGTCAATGGAGGGGGAGCCAAGCTGATTTCATCAGGGCATAGGAGGGAGAACCATGCCAATTTCATCCTGGACACTGGAATGGTAGCCAAGCTTCTTTCATTCTTTCTTTCACTAGAGGGTTAGCCAGGCTGATTTCATCCTTGACACCAGAGGGTGAGCCAGGCCAATTTAATCAAGGCATTGGAGAGGGATCTATGCCTATTTCATCATGGACACTGGAGGGGGAGCTAAGATGATTTTAACAGGGCACTGGAAAGTTACCCAGTCCAATTTCATTAGGGCACTGGAGTCATTCCCAGTCCGATTACATCATAGCACTGGAGGTGTACACAGGCCAATTTTATCAGGGCACAGGAGGGAGAACCATGCCAATATCACCCTAAACACTGGGAGGGTAGCCAAGCTGATTTCATCAGGGCACTAGAGGATTAGCCAGACTGATTTCATCCATGACAATGGAGAGGGACCCAGGCCGATTTCACCCCTGACACTGGAGGGGGGAGTCAGGTGACTTGATCAGGGTACTTTTAGTGGGAGGCAGGCAGATTTCAACTTGGATACTGGAGGGGGACCCAGGCCGATTTCATCCCTGACACTGGAGGGGGTGCCAGGCTGATTTCCTCAGGGCAGAGGAGGGGGAACAAGGTCAATTTTATAAGGACATTGGAAGTGGACCCAGACCAATTATATCAGGGCACTGGAGGGGGACCCAGTCCGATTTCATTAGGTCACTGGAGTGGAACCCAGGCCGATTTCAGCGAGGACACTGGAGCGGGAGAAAGGCTAATGTAATCCTGTTCATTGGAGGGGGAGCCAGGTTGATATCATCTTGGACACTGGTGGGGGAGCCAGGCCTATTTCATTAGGGTACTGGATGTGGGCCCAAGCTTATTTCATCAGGGAACTGGAGGGGGTTCCAGGCATTTTTCATCCTGACACTGGAATGGGGGTTCAGACAGATTTCATCAGGGGCAATTGAAGGGAGACAGGCAGATTTCATCCCTGTCACAGGAAGGGGTCACAGGCCGATTTCATCCTTACTCTGGAGAGGGAGTCAGGCTGATTTCAACTGGACACTGGAGGGAGCCAGGCCCATTTTACCCTGTACCCAGGAGGGGGTGCCAGGCCGATTTCATCAGGGCATTGGAGTGGGAGCCATGCAGATTTCATCTGGGACACAGGAGTGGGAGCCAGGCTGATTTTCTACCCACACTGCAGGGAAACACAGGCCTAATTCTTCAGGGTACTGAAGACTTAGCCAGTCTAATTTCATCCCGGATCCTGTAGGGGTAATCAGAACGATTTCATCAGGGCACTGGAGGGGGAGCCATGCTGATATCCTCCCAGATACAGGTGGGGAGGCAGGGTGATTT
>NW_023413195.1:0-11236 GCF_903995425.1 Onychomys torridus
TTTATTATTGGAACACAACAAATTAAACAACACCAAAATTCTCCTCTGATAAAGTTCTAATATCCAAAATACACTAATTGAACACAAGAAATCAGAAAAAGAAAACAAAAATTCTCACCTGATTAATGTCTAATATCCAATATACACAAATAGAAGACAAGAAATTAGAAAAACATGTTTGTCTTCCTGAGTCTGTGTTACTTCACTCAGGATGTTTTTTCTAATTCCATCCATTTGCCTGCAAACCTCATGATGTCATTGTTTTTCTCTCCTGAGTAGTACTCCATTGTGTATATGTACCACACTTTCTTTATCCATGCCACAGACTCTGTTTTTGTTTCTTTTTAGAGGGAGCAGAATAGTCTTTATCCTCATGTCATTCCTGCCCACATTTGAGGTTCTGCCTTTGGGAAGAATTCAGAGACATGATTTTCAGCAAAGGCATACCCTGAAGATGCAGCCTACCAGAAACACAGACCTTATATAAAATGAATTAATGATGACAGAGTAGACCTGAGATTGAAACCACAGGCCTTGAAATAATGAATACCTATTCTTCGTGCTCTCTTCTGTGATAAAGATCAAGTGATCTCACTGCTAATTTCTTTCAATGGTCATTTTATGTAGCTTATTGGTCAGTCTCTGCAACTTTGGCTTCATCTGCATCTTGGTGAGAAAGTTTGGTGGGATTGTGGCTCAGTGTTGCAACTTGAGGGTAGATGAACACAATTAACTTGCAGTATGACAAGGCAAAGAGGATGGACAGACCACCCTGAGTCCTAATCAAATGTTTGAAAAAGCTTATTTACCAATGAATCAGTGACAGCCAAAATTATTTTTGCTTCAGATGCTCCCTGTGGGAAACTCAGCTGTCTTCTCTATTTGAAGGAAGTGGTTATCGCAGCTAACTTATTCTCTCTGCCATCATAGCAATGCTCCAAGTAATGAGGAGATAGCCCCTTCAGGCTTATTCACATCTGCAATCTCAGAATTCAACTTGGCTGCTGAGTCCACAAGCCTGTGAGTTTCTGAGTCAGGAGAAATTTGCCATAGTTCACAATTACCCCATCATTTAGAAGTTCCCCAAAATATCTTGACAGGTTACTCTAACCATATTACTATTGATGGAGAAGACACATAAGGGCAGAACATGGTCACCAGACTCAACAAGTCACCTTACTGACAACCTAGGACACACAGAGCATCTGGGAAGTACCAAAAGTTAGCCACTGTCATTGAAGTACAGTGATGCCCTGCCTTGAATTTGGCACACCTCATTAATCCCTCCCTGTTTAATGTTGGTCTCATGTTCACTCAACAATGCCTATTCCCCAAGTGGAACAAAAGCAAAGAGTTCCCAGCATAAAGCTTTGACCTTACCAGTTCCTGACCTCTGAGCCAGACAATTAATATCCTGGAAACCTTGAATTTCAAGAGCCGTGACAAGCAGGGAGCTCTGTTGATTCCCAAAGACTGCAGCTTTCTGTGTCCCATTACTGGAAGATTTAGTTCAAACCCAGTTCCTCCTGGAAGCTTCCCTTTTCCAGGAAAGAACTCAACACAATTCTCTTGTTCTTTTCTTTCTTGAGGTTTTACTCTGAGGCTGAAGGTCAGCTGTCTTCTGTCACTCTCTGGTCTCTCTACCCTCTCCATTCTCTTTCAGAATTAGACTCTTCAGTATGCCAACATGTTCATCAGTAAATGGTGAAGACACTGAATAAACTTCCCATGGGCAGTTGGTGTTGCCACAGCAAAGGTGACATCACAGAGGTGGCCAGGGATCTCCAGGATACATTAGAATGTCCAGGGAAGAGCTGCAGATGTCATGGGAACTGACATTGCTTCCCTGCTAATGATCTTTCCTCATAATACACTAGAAGTCAAGCTTATCTTTGGAGGAGACTCTGCTGAGATACAAAGGAAACCCTTCAGTACACTCTTCATCCAAAGCCAGAGATCTCTCTCTGATTGATTGGACATCCTTTAGTTCTTTCCATGTGTGGAACTGAATGTTTATCTCCTACTGAAATTTTATGTACTCAAGGTAATAATATCAGAAATTTATGTATGCTATAGTTCATAGTAAGTACCTGCATCTCCTTGTCTCCTTAGCCACAAGACATTATAGACTTAATGCTGACAGAGGCCACGTGTTAAACAATTTATTTGACCTTTATCACATGAGTACTTTGTTTTATTTTTCTGATTTGTCAGGTTCAATATTCATATTTTGGATATAAGTTCTTTATTAGATGAGAATTTATGTTTTATTTAATTTTTGTGTCAGTGTATATTTTTGATATTTGACCTTTATCACATGAGAATTTTTTTACTTATTTGATTTCTTGTATTCAATATGTATATTTTGGATATTAGACCTCTATTGGGTGAGAATTTTAGAACATTATAAGATGATAATTTTTGGCATCACACCTTTATCAGAAGAGCATTTTTTGTTTTTTGTTAGATTTGTTGGGATCAACGTTTATATTTTGGATATTAAACTTTTGACTGATGAGAGTTTTTGTTTTATTTAACTTCTTGATTTCCATATAGCATATTTTTGCTATTAGACCTGTATCAGATGAGAGATTTTGTTGTATTTATCTGATTTTTGTGTTCCATATGTATATTTTGGATATTAGAATTTTTCAGATGAGAATTTTAATTTAATTTTCTGATTTCTTGTGTTCAACATGTATATTTTTCATATTACACCTTTATCAGCTGTGAGAATGTTGGTTTTATTTATATTCTTGTGTTTAATATGTATATTTCAGATATTAGACTTTATCAGATGAGAATTTTTTATTTTCACCAGAGTTTTTTTCTGATTACTTGTTCTTTTTATATTTTTGATTTAGAATTTCTTCAGATAAAATTTTTATTTATTTATCTGATTCTTATGTTCAATATGTATATTTTTGCTAAAAGACATAGTAAATGAAATTGTTTTATTAATCTGATTTCTAATGCTCAATATGTATATTTTTAATATAGAAATTCATCACAGAGAATATTTGTTTATTTTATTTCTTGTGTTCAATATGTATATTTTTGGTATTAGACCTGTATCACATGAGAATTTTATTTGATTTTGTGTGTTCAATAACAATATTTTTGATATTTGACCTTTATCAAATGAGAATTTTTGTTTAATTTATCCAATTTATTGTGTCCAATATGTATGATTTTGGATATTAGACCAATATCAGATGAGAATTCTTGTTTTAGTGATCTGATTTCTTGTCTTCAATGTGTATATTTTTGGTATTAGACCTTTATCAGGTGAAATTTTTTGTTTTATTTAATTTCTCATGTTCAATATATATTTTGAATATTTGACTTTTATCAGATGAGGATTTTGTTTTTGTTTTATTTAATTTCTTGTGTTCAGTATGTATATTTTTGATATTAGGTATTAACAGATGAGAATTTTCATTTTGTCATCTAATTTCTTCCGTTCAATATGTATGTTTTGGATATTATATTTTATCAGATAACTATTTTTATTTTATCTGATTTATGTTTTCAATATGTATATTTTTTATATTTAAATTTATAAGATGAGAATTTTTATTTATTGGTCTTATTTCTTGTGTTCAAAATGTATTTTTTAGATAGTAGACTTACAGCAGGTGGAAAATTTTGTTTTATTTATTTAATTATAATCAATACATATATTTTGATATTGGACCTTATGCATATTATTGTTTTTTGTATTTGATTTCTTGTGTTCAATATGTATATTTGATATTAGTTTTTCAGGAGAGAATGTTTTTAATTTCATTTGTTCAACATGAATATTTTTGATATTAGATATTTATGAGATGAGAATTTTCATTTTATTTATCTAATTATGTTCAATATGTCCATTTTCAATATTAGACCATTATCAGATAAAAATTTTTGTTTTATTTTTCTGTTTTTTTTTTGTTTTCAATATGTATATTTTGACTCTAGATCAACCACTGATAATTTTTTGGTTTTCTAAATTATTGTGTTCAATGTATATATTTTAGATATTAGACTTTTCTTAGATCAGAATTTGTATTTACTTATCTGATTCCTTGTGTTCAATACATATATTTTTGACGTTAGAATTTTATCAGATGAGAATTTTTGTTTTATTTATCTGGTATCCTGTGTTTTATATTTGTATTTTGAATATTAGAGATTTATCAGATGAGAATTATTGTTTTATTTAATTTCTTGTGTTCAATGTATATAATTTGGTTATTAGACTTTATCAAATGAGATTTTTTTAATTTATCTAATTTTGTTCAATATATATTTTGGATACTATAAGACCTTTATCAGATATGAGTTATTGTCTTATTTATCTAATTACTTTCAATATGCTCATTTTAAAAGTTTTGGTATAATTTATTTCTTTTTAATTTTTCTTTCTTAAGAAATTTTGTACTCATTCGACATACGATCCACAGATTCCCCCTTTCTCCTTGCTTCCAACCCCCAGCCTTTTTACTCAAGGCACCCCACATCCTCACATCCCCAAATCGAGGTCTTTCATGGGAGTCAGCAGAGCCAAGCACACTGTACCTAGGCAGATACAAGCTCCTTGCCATTGCACCAAGGCTGTGCAAGGTGTCACTGGATTCCCAGAAGCCTGTCCATGTACAAGGGACAGATCCCGATCCCCCTGGTTGTGTGTCTCCCAAAAAATTTGAGCCAAACAACCATCTTCCGTGTTCAGAGGACCTAGTCTTGTCCCATGGGGGCTCCACAGCCAACAGTCCACAGTTCATGGGCTTCCTAGTGTGGCCAGTCATCTCTGCACATCCTCCCATCACGGTTACCAGAGTAGACCAGTCCAGACAGCCTCTGGAACACTGCCAGCAGACCAAGGTTGGGTCATCCTTGTAGATTCCTGAGAACCTCCAGAGCAGCCTGCCTCTTCCTAGTTCCATGATGTCCTCATTTATCATGGGATCTTCTCCCTGCCCTCCCACTCTGTCCCTGTTTCAGGTTGACCCACAAGTTTCCCAATGTTCTCATTCCCCACTCCTCTCCCTAAGCCACCCCATACACCCAATTTGTTCATGTAGAGCTATCAGATGACAATTTTCATTTTATTTATCTAATTTCTTGTGTTGAATATACATATTCTTGATGGTAGAAATCTGTGAGATGAAAATTTTTGTTTTATTATCTGGTATGCTGTATTCACTATGTATGTTTGGGATATTAGACCTTTATCAAGTGAGAATTTTTGTTTTATTTATCTAAAGATGTTCAATATGTATATTTTGAAGAGTAGACATTTATCAGATGAGAAATTTTGTTTTACTTATCTAATTATGTTCAATACATATGTTCTTATATTAGACTTTTATCAGGTGAGAATTTTTGTTATGTTTAATTTTTTGGGTTCAATGAGTATATTTTTGTTATTAGACCTTCATTATATGAGAATTTTCTGTTTTGTTTTTCTGATTTCTTGTTTTCAGTATGTATAATTTGTATATTAGACTTTTATCAGATGAGAGTCTTTATTTTTTATCTGAATTCCTGTGTTCAATATGTATATTTTTATATTAGACATTTTTCAGAAGAGATGCTTTGTTTTTTTGTTTTTATTTATTTATTTATTTATTTTACAATTATTATGTTTTTTGTTTTCATATTTGATTTCATTACATTTATCCATATTTTAAAAGCAAATGAATTATGCATGAGGTGCAGTTAACATTTAAACACAGAACAGATATTATGAATAGAGAAAAGGAGGTCACACTATTCTCTCTCACAAAAATCCCTGAAAGAAACATCATCAGGTCATCAAAAGAAAACTGATCCTTTCCTTTCCTGATGATTCAATTGTCCATAACCATGTCAAATTTCTGATTAACTTTGATCATAGCTTTCTGAAATACTATTTATGTATTCTCTAGATTTTACATTTTGTCTCATTTGTCTGCTCACCACATTCTTAAGTATCTCAGTAGTAACTGTGACTGTCTGATCATAAGGATAAGCAAATGTATGGTATAATTTAGGACTACACAAACGCATTTTCTTGTGGGGAAAATTTGGATTCAGTGGCTCTAGACAGAAGCCTGAGTTCTGAGTTATGATGGTATTGCTGCTCTGAAACCACATTTGACATAGATTCTAAGATGATTCATGAGTTTTAGTAATTTTTGGCATTACTTGATATCCTTAAGTTCACCTGTAAATTATGTGAGATATTAAAAAATTAAATTTTGTATACTTAAAATCTTGACTATATTTTCTTTTTCTTTTTTATTATTATTGTGTTTTAATTTTATACATCAGCCATGGGTTCCCCTGTCCTCCCCACTTCAGCAAGCACCCCCACCTGCACCCCAGCCCCTCCCCTCCATTCCCATGTACTCCAGGACCAAGACACCCCTGGAGATTCATTTAAACCTGGTGGATTCAGTACAGGCATGTCCTGTCCCCTCCTTCCAGACTGAGCATGTGTCCCTGTGTAAGCCCAAGGTTTCAAACAGCCAGCTCATGCACTAAGGACAGGACCTGGTCCCACAGACTGGGTGCCTCCCAAAAAGATCAAGCTATTCAATTGTCTCACTTATCCAGATGGCCTGATCTAACTGGGGGCTCCTCAGCCATTGGTTCATAATTAATGTGCTTCCATTGCTTTGGCTATTTGTCCCTGTGCTTTTTGCAATCTTGGATTCAACAATTCACGCTCTTGCAGACCCTCCTCTTTCTCTACAGTTGGACACCTGGAGATACACCTGGGGCCTGGCTGAGGACCTCTGTATCCACTTCCATCAGTTATTGGATGAGAGAGCCAGCAAGACAGTTAAAGTGTTTAGCCATCTGATCACTGGACTAGGTCAGATCAGGCTTTCTCTTGACCATTGCCAGCAGTCTATAGAGGATGTGTCATTGTGGATTTTGGGGGACCTCTTGAGAACTCTGCCTATTCCTGTTCTCATGTGGTCTTCATTTATCATGGTCTGTTATTCCTTGTTCTCCCGTTCTGTTCTTGATCCAGCTGGGATCTCCTGCTCCCCTAAGCTTTCTTTCCCTCAAACCTTGCCCTTCATTACTCCCACTGTCGTCCAGGTTGTTTATGTAGATCTCATCCATTTCTCTGTCATTGGGTGATCCCTGTGTCTTTCCAAGTGTCCTGTTTACTGGGTAGCCTCCCTGGAGTTGTGAAGCAGTCTAGTCATCTTTGTTTTACATACAGTATCCTCTTATGAGTGAGTGCATACCATGTTTGTCATTCTGAGTCTGGGTTACCTCACTCAGCATAATTTTTTCCAGATCCATCCATTTGCCTGCAAACCTCATGATGTCATTGTTTGTCTCTGCTGAGTACTACTCCATTGTGCCTATGTACCATATTTTCTTTATCCCTTCTTCAGTTGAAGGGCATCTAGGTTGTTTCCAGATTCTGGCTATTACAAACAATGATGATATGAACATAGCTGAGCAAATACCATTGTGGTATGATTGAGCATTCCTTGGGTATATGCCCAAGAGTGCTATAGCTGTGTCTTGGGGGAGATGGATTCCAAATTTTCTAAGGAAGCGCCATTTATATTTCCAAAGTGGCTGTTCTAGCTTGCATTCCCACCAGCAGTGGAGGAGAGTTCCCCTTGCTCCAAATCCTCTCCAGCATAAGCTGTTTTCTGTGTTTTTCATCTTAGCCACTCTGACAGGTGTAAGGTGGTATCTCAGAGTCATTTTGATTTGCATTTCCTGGATAATTAGGGATGTTGAGCAATTCCTTAAATATCTTTCAGCCACTTGAACTTCCTCTGTGGAGAATTCTCTGTTTAGTTATAGCCCATTTCTTAATTGGACTGTTGGGCATTTTGATGTCTAATTTCTTGAGTTCTTTATATATTCTAGATATCAGCCCTCTGTCAGATGTGGGATTGGTGAAGAGCTTTTCCCATTCTGTAAGCTCTCACATTGTCTTGTTGACCATGTCCTTTGCTCTACAAATGCTTCTCAGTTTCAACAGGTCCCATTGATTGATTGTTTCTCTCATTGTCTGTGCTACTGGTGTTATATTTAGAAAGTGATCTCCGGTGCCAATGCGTTCAAGAGTACTTCTTACTTTCTCTTCTATCAGGTTCATAGTAACTGGATTAATGGTGAGGTCTTTGATCCAATTGGAGTTAAGTTTTCTGCACGGTGACAGATATGGATCTACTTGCAGCCTTCTACACATTGACATACAGTTATGCCAGCACCATTTGTTGAAGATGCTTCCTTTTTTCCATTGTACATTTTTGGCTTCTTTGTCAAAAATTATATGTTCATAGGTGTGCGGGTTAATGTCAGGGTCTTCAATTCAATTCCATTGGTCCACATGTCAGTTTTTATGCCAGTACCAAGCTGTTTTTATTATGGTAGCTCTATAGTAGAGCTTGTGGTCGGGGATTGTGATGCCTCCACAGGTTGTTTTATTGTACAGGATTCTTTTGGCTATCCTGGTTTTCTCATTTTTCCACATGAAGTTGAGTATTATTCTTTCCAGATCTGTGAAGAACTGTGTTTGTAATTTGATGGGGATTGCGTTGAATCTGTAGATTCCTTTTGGTAAGATCGCCATTTTTACTATGTTAATCCTGCCTATCCATGAGCATGGGAAACCTTTCCATTTTCTGACATCTTCTTCCGGAAGTGGCGGAACCGGAACCGGAAGTGGCCAGGCGCCCCCCCCCCCCCCAGCAAGGAGGCGGTGGTGATCTAGACGCGCCGCAACTACTCGACGGAGCTGAGCGTGACGATCGCGGTGGGCGTGTCACTGCTATTCCTGAACATCCTGGCCTTCGCGGCGCTGTACTAAAAGAAGGACAAGCGGTGGCACAAGACGCACTGGCGGCTCGGGGGCCACGGCGGCCATGGGGGTCACAGCGGGGCCGGCCATGCCCCCCACGCGCACGGGAGCAGCGCGCGGGGCAAGATGGCACCGCTGCCGCCCACAATTCTGCCGCTTCCGCCCGCACTTCCGGCGCCCGTGCCCGCGCCTCACCAGGGCGACGCCCATGACAACACCGGCACCCTCGACGCCCACCCGGCCCGCCCTACTATGCGCTGACGCTGCGGCGCGCGCCCGATGATAGGCCGCCCCTGCTCCTGGCGCCCAGCACCATCACCGTGGGGGCGGGTCCAGGGGCGGGGCCCGGGGGCGGGGCCTCGGCGGGGGTGGGGCTGCACGGCTACGGCACGTTCGGGGTGGGCGGGGCCGGGGGCGTGGGCATGGCCGAGGGTGGGGGCGGGGCCGGCAGGGGTCAGAGCAGAGCGAACCTGCCCCACGGGCACTCCACTACCCGGGTGTAGCCCGGGGCCGGCGACAGGGCGCCCGCTTCCACCAGAGGCTGTGCAAAATTGCCGCCGGGGGCCGTGGACGGGGCAAAATGGCCGCCGGGAGCTGAGGACGGGGCAAAATGGCGGCCGCTTCCGCCGGAAACTGTGCAAAATGGCGGCCGGGGGCCGTGGACGGGGCAAAATGGCGGCCTCTCCCGCCCGGAGACTGCAAAATGGCGGCCGTTCTCGCCCGGAAACACGGCAACATGGCCGTCAGGAGCGGGTTGCCAAGGCCGTTGCTAGGAAACGCTACAAAATGGCGGCCGCTCGCGCCCGGAAGCACTACAAAATGGCCGCTGGGGTCGCTCCAGGCAGTGCCAACGCCGTTGCCGGGGAAACAGGGCAACAAAGGCCGCCGCTTGCGCCCAGAAACTTCAAAAGGCCGTCGCTTCTGCCCGGAAACTGCAAAATGGCGGCCGGGAGCCGAGGACGGGACAAAATGGCGGCCGCTCGCGCCTGGAAACACTACAAAATGGCCGCTGGGGTCGCTCCAGGCCGTGCGAACGCCGTTGCTGGGGAAACAGGGCAACATGGCGGCCGCTCCCGCCCGGAGACAGTAGAAAATGGCCGCCGGGAGCCGTGGACGGGGAAACAGGGCAACATGGCCGCCGCTTACACCCGGAAACACTACAAAATGGCGGCCGCTTTGCCTGGAAACTGCAAAATGGCAGCCAGGAGCTGTGGACAGGGGCACAGGGCAAAATGGCGGCTGTTCCCACCCGGAAACAGTGCAAAATGGCCGCCGTAAGGGGGTTGGACGCTGCCAAGGCCGTTGCTAGGAAACACTACAAAATGGCGGCGGCTTGCGCCCGGAAACAGTGAAAAATGGTGGCTGGGAGCTGTGGACAGGGAAACCGTACAACATGGCTGCCGCTCCCACCCGGAAACTGCAAAATGGCCGCAGATTCTGCCCAGAAACAGTGGAAAATGGCCGCCGTTTCTGCCCGGGAACTGCACAGGGCCCGAGGAGGAGGCGGCGGAGGCAGAGGCGGCGGCGGCCTGGGCGCCCGGAAAAACGACCGGAAATTTCCTTGGGGCGGGAAATAATTGATAAATTTACTTCTGACAACGCACACATAAGAACTGTGAGAAATGTAGTTTCCATGACACCAAGAAAGGCACTGTGGGAAATGTAGTTCTGATGCCATGAAGAAAGGAACTGTGGTAAAGGAATTTCTGATTATGTAGACATGGGAACGTTGAAAAATGAAGATCTTATGACATACAAAAAGGCCAATGTGGGAAATGTAGTTCAGGTGACACAAAGAAAAGCACAGTGGGAAATGTAGTTCTGATGATGTAGACCCTCCCCCCCCACCCCCCCCCCCCGGTCGTATACATTGTATCGCTTCATTCATGACAATTAATTTTTGTTTTTTAGCAAAATTTTTTCTTTTAAATTTCAATTTCCGATTTTTCCTGTTTCCGGTTTTGCCGCCGCCGCCAGAGTCTCGGGTCCGGCTGACGCCCCCAGGTCCAGCCACGAACACGAAATGGCCGCCGCCGCCACGGAAATAAAGACACTGGAGGAAATTTCCCGCCTGGCTTCCGGGAAATTTCCGCCACAGTTCCGCCGATGCAGCTCGCTAACGCCCACGGCCCAGATACCGGAAACGAGGAAATAAATAGAGATAAATACAGCCCGCGGCCGTCGCCCCGACTGGAGAGTCCAGAGAACGCCCAAATTTCCAAAATTAAAAAAAAAGGAAATTTCCCGGTCTCGCCGCCCCCGACGCGCCCCCCCACCCACGGGGCCACCGGGAAAAATTCAAAATTCAAAGTTCGAACCGTTTCTGGCGGAAATTCCCGCAAAGACCCCGAGTTTCCGCCCCGGGAATCCAAAATTTCAAATTTTGAAATTTTTTTTTAAATTAAAAAATTTGAAATTGAAAAT
>NW_023413196.1:0-11885 GCF_903995425.1 Onychomys torridus
CCTCAGGTGGAAGCCATTTTCACACTTTCCTCTAATTCTTTAGTTTCTCCCAGTATACAGTGTCTAAATCAGCCAGTGCTTTGTCCTTCTGGGCCGGTTACACTAAGGTCCTGAAGAAGATGATCCTAAGCCCTGCCTTCTTGTTCTCCAGGCCCTGAGGCAGCAGAGTTTCCTCAGCAGTTAGTCTTTCTTGGTGCTGCTGTGGTCTCTGCTACAAATGGTCACACAGGTGTGGGCATCCTTGGGAAAGTCAAAGGCCAAGTGCAGCACCATTACTGTTTTTATACACACACACAGTCACCACACCCCCTCACACCCCTCACATACACACCACACACACACACCACAAATCCACACACCCTCACCACACAAACCACACCACACACCACACACACACACACATACAAACACACACACACACACACACCACTCCCCCCACACCATTCACATCCACACCACACATCCATGCCTCAAATTCACACATCCTCACCACACCAGAAACATACAATACCCCACATACATACACACCACATACAACACCACACACAAGTGTACACCACACACATAGTACACACACATACCATGCACACACCACACACCACATATACCACACACCATACACACATACACACCACACACACATTGCATTCATAAACCACATACACAGCACACACACTACGGACCATACACACAATACACACACACACACACACACAAACACACACATCATATACCACACACCACACACACATACACACCACACACACATACCACATACACATCACACACACTACAGACCACTCATACAATACACACACACCACACACACACACACACACACACCACGTATACCACACATATACATACCTCCCATACCATCCACACCACACACACACACACACACACACACACACACACACACACACCACACTTCCATTCACACCACACACAGACACTCACACACATATACACACCACACACTTCACAAACCACACAAACACATGCTGTGGGATAATGCTTTTGGACACTGATTTACTAAAACACTGATTGGCCAGTAGCCAGGCAGGAAGTATAGATGGGGCAAGCTGACTAGGAGAATTCTGGGAAGAGGAAAGCTGAGTCAGTGTCACCAGCCAGACACAGAGGAAGCAAGATGTGAAGGCAGAAGTGAGAAAAGGTACCAAGCCACATGACTAAACTTAAATAAGAATTCTGGGTTAATTTAAGTGTAAGAGCTAGTCAGTAATAAGCCTGAGCTAAGGACCTACAGTTCACAAATAAGATAAGCCTCTGTGTGTTTCTTCGGGTCCAAATGGCAGTGGGACCTTTGGGCGAGAGAGATTTTTCCTGACCATGGGCCAGGCAGAACAAAGGAAAACATCAGTTACAAACTCATACACACAACATAACCTGCATACACACACACTGCACACACTCACACTCACAAACACATCACAAACATATACACACACCACACACAGATACATCATACACCCACACACCACACATACATACCACAAAAACACCACATACCACACAGACCACATACACACATCTCACACCACACACACATATACACCACACCACACATGCAGAAGCACCATATACTGTACACATACATACATACCATACACACACCACAGCACACACACAGAGATGGGGAAGTCAGAGATTGACCTCAGCTGTCATTCCTCAGGTGCCAACCTATTTGTTTTCCTGACAGGATTTCTCACTAGAAGTGATCACCAATAGGCTAGACTAGCTGGCCAGTGAGCCACAGACCCTCTTTCTTTGTTTCTTCACTGCTGTGATAGACACATGCCACTATACCCAGCTTTTCACATGGGTGCTGGGGATTAATGCTTAGATGGCAAACCCTTACCATCTCCACAGCCCATGTTGTTGGGTTTGTTTGTTTGGCTAGTATACATTTGTTGTACAGAGCAATGGGGTTCGCATGACATTTTCATTAGAGATATGAGCCACTTGGACTATTGTTGGCCCCCACTTCCCTCACCTAACTCCCCTCACCTTCACACCTGCCATGTCCCATTCATTCCCTCAAAGAGTGGGACTCCTGCCAACTGGGCAGCCAGGCCTTGCCTTGAGCGTATGGACACAGCTGCTGGCTCAGGCAGGGGATACATTCTTTAGTGCATGCTGGGAGTCATTCTCTGCATTGTTTGCTACTGGAAAATTCAAGTTTTGTGTCTTCCCAGAGGTGGGGGCTAGATATCCAGCTGAAAGATGGCCAGCTGCAAGGCTGCAGTTTATACACCCTAAATCATGATGCCAGAGCATCACAATCCTAACAGAGTCTCAAACTGAAGTCATGGCACCATTTGAATCAGTATTTTATGGGCAGATCTGTCCAGATTGCCAAAGCCAACACATTCTTTAGGGCATGGTGTTGAGATCTGGCTTTCCCTGATCTAAGCTACTATTGTATAAACAGTGGCTTCAGGCTGTGCCTTGCCCTCGATGACTCCATTTCATGAAGTGGCATTTGGCTCCATTTTGAGTGCAAATATATAGAGTCAGGATGATTCTACACTTCCCTGTGCAAGCAGACACCATCACCTGTCCAGCACCAGCCATGAAGCACAGACTGACAACCCATTTCTGAAAGTCACCAGGTGCCATGCCAAAAACTTAGCAAAGCAGGTGGGTCCATGTGAGCATAGGGGCATGGCAAGAATATTTTCAGGAAAGCTGAGATCAAGGACTTACTGAACACTGCAGACCGACACCAGGGTGCAATCCTCTCATCTGGAATCCATAAAGAGGAAGACACCTAACATTTCAATGGCAACAGCCCACCCACCTGTAATCTGACCAATCAGCATCAAGGAACCTAAGGCGACTCCCAACTGCCTCAGGACCTTCAGCTCAGCTTACCCACACTGCTGACACAGACTACTTAAATGGCCACTCATCCATCCACCCATCTATCTAGCCACCCACCCATCCATCCATCTACCCCTTCATCTATCTACCCAATCATCTAACTATCCCCCAATCAATCCATCCATCTATTCACCAATCAATGTGGCCATCCACCCATCCATCCATCATCCATCCATCCATCCATCCATCCATCCATCCATCATCCATCTATCCATCCATCTATTGTCCCTTCTATGTGTACCATCCATCCATCCATCCATCCATCCATCCATCCATCCATCCATCAATTCAACTATCTCTCCATCTACCCATCCATCCATCTAACCAATTTTTACCCACCCATCATCATCTATCCACCCATCTATCTTTCCAGATACAGTTCTCCATCTAATCTCTGCAACTCCACTCAACTTTGAGGCTTGGTGTGTCCTCCCAATCAGGGTTTCTTGTCTGACCACCTTCATATTCCTGCTCCCCATCTCTATCAATCTTGGCTTCTGCCTTCAGTTAGGCCTCTCTGAACCCCTTGAATTCTGTGGTGGCCTTTTAGCTCTTCATTGCCAGTCTGTAGTAGCCTGAATATTGAATATATAAAGCAATTAATTACCTTGTGAAGTACAATGTATGATCTGAGAGTTGATGTTGTATTAATCACCATATTTGCGGTACGTGTATAAGCCTTGGTCCTGCTTGTAGATGGTGTAGTGTCTGTGTGGCTATCACTCAATCCTCTTGGTTTTGATTTTTATTTTGTTTTGTTTTGTAATATTATTTTTTGAGACAGAGTCTTGCCATGTCTTAGTAGTTAAGATAGGAATAACTTTGCCAACAGTAAGGTATGGTGGGAAATTGAAAGCACTTGGCAAATTATAGCCAATGAAACCAATGTGCCTTGTGTACTTATTGTATTTAATCCACAACAACACTGTGGATCCCATCTCTGTTTTGGAAATGCTCACAACAGACTCCTCTGGGTGTCTCATAAGCCATTGCCAAGGGACAGTGCCCACTGCCAAAGGACAGTTCTGGTTTGTGGGAGCAGCAGGACGCTACCATGTCTTCCTTCCTTCTTTATCTTTCCTTTGTGTTGAATCATAAGAATGTGTGCTGTGTCCACTTAAAACCACCCGTGCGTGCACCACTGTGTTAGGGGTTCAGAGAAAACCAGGGATTTGCTCCCAACCTGCTCTCACCAACCCCCACATACCTCCCACCCCCTAATCCAACAGCAGGCCCATTTGTAATGGCCACAAAAGGCAGCTGCTTGCTGCCTGTTAAGAAGGGGGGTGGGGAAGAAGGAGGAGGAAGAGGGGAGAGAGGAGAGAGAGAGAGAGAGAGAGAGAGGTGAGGAGTACGAAAGGGCAAGGAGAGGAGAAGGAGGAGAGGAGAAGGGGGTCAAGGTGAGGTGAAGGAGGGGGCAGAAGAAGGAGAGGAGGAAGAGAAGTGGGAGGGGCAGAGGGAAGGAGGAGAGGGAGAGAGAGGAGGGAGGAGAGAAGGGGAAGAGGAGGAGGGGAAGAGAGAAAAACAACCAGACAACCCAGAATCCATGTAATTTCCACTTCAAAAAACTATTTACACAAAAGAAAAGACCACATCAGTGTTTACAAGCATAGCCTATTTTTACCAAAACCCATGAGGAGTGAATATCACTAGGCCAGAACCAGAATACTGACTTCCCTCAGCGTTCTCAGGAAACTGGTCCTAGAGTCCCTGGAACTCCAGAACCTTGAATGTTCTGTTCCTTAGGCCAAGGAGATGGTACAAGTATGAATTTTTTTCTATCTTATTATTCCATTCTTCTCTACTTTTGAAGTGAGGTTTCACCTGCCGCAATCGGGAGAGTGCCCGCTGCACCTCACCAGGGCAACAACAGTAGAGCTGGCCCTAATGGTGTAGGTGTGGGAGAGCCAACCCTGAGAGCCATGAAAGCAGGAGAACTGACCCTGCCTGACCCTTTACTCATGCTAAAGGGGTGAACCAGCCAGGGCAATGCCGGAGAGCTCCCCCTGGTGGTGAGGAATAGAGAGAGCTGGCAGCCTGACTAACCCTGCAACTACTCAGGACTAGAAGTAGGGTTATGAGTAGGCCCACCCCAACATCCACTCAATCAAGATCTGCTGGAGCATGTGAAGAAGCCTGTCCTGAAAAACCAAAGCTGCAGGATCTCCAGGGCAAGAACAGGATATCCAAGAGGAGTCCCAGTGAGGGCCCTGCATCCATTGTGTAGTAGAGACCAGAGGCCTCGAACCAGACTAATGACACTTTGCAATAAACGTTTGGAAAGGAAGATATATGGATAAAAGGGTTTATTGTGTGACTCACTGTGACACACTACAGCTTCCATGACAAGGTGTTTTTTTTCCTCTTAAATGTTATGTTATTTTTGCAGAGGGTAGCAAGGGCAGAGGGTGGATAGGAAGAAATGAGAAATGAATAGGATGCAGATGCATGATGTGAAAGACACAAAGAATAAATAAAAAAAGTTAAAAAAAAGAAGTGGGGTCCTGCTTTGGGATTATAGGGGTATGGAAGCTCTGCCATACTCACTGTGGACATTAACCCATGACTGATCTCTCTGGAAACCCAGCAGTGTCAGCACCATTGATCAGCTGCTAGTCTATGTTTCCTAGGGCACAACTTCAAGTCCAAGTCATGGACACATAAGGGGAACAGGTGCAAGACACTCGACCTGGTCACCAATCTGAAACCTACCCCTTCTGTTAAAGAAAACTACATGAAATGTGATGGAAGGTTCTCAGAATGGAAAGAAGAAATGCCTGGGCAAGGCTCCACCAGGCTGAGCAAACAATTCAAATTCTGTGGCTGTCGAGTCTGGGGTGTTGTAGAAGAGGGGTCTTCAGCTCTTCAGCACCATTCACTGCAAACCTCCATTTCTGAACCAACAGACTTAACATCTGTATGACCATGAGGTGAAATCCTTCAGAATACACAAACAGACCACTATCTCCCCAAAGCTGAGGATGCCCTTAGGTGACACCAGAAGCCTACATCAAGGGTGCCCTGCTTGCCTATAACTCTCCTGTCTGATGTTTCCACCAAAATATTTGGGAAGGGTCATGATTTTTCTCAGAACATGGAATTTGGGGTAACACGAACCTGTGTTCTAGAATCATGGTCATTCATACTTGGCCCCGTATAAACTTGTGGTTATGCACTGGCAAAAATTACTATATTGAACACAGGAAATGTTATCAACACACACACACTGAATGTCCATTGCATGCATACACACACACACACACACACACACACAAACACACACACACACACCCCTAATGCAAACACACAAACACATACACACACACATAGAAACACATACACAAAACACATTTTAGTATGAGTTAAATTATTTGTTTGAACATTTCAGAGTTTAAAGATCATGACATTGATAGGATTGATACATTTGTAATGTTTAAAGCTCCTTGTAGCATCTACACAATGTAACACTTTGAGGTGATGACCTGGAGATGAGGTATCCAGAGATACAGCTGAACTTCAAACTGTGTGTCTGAATGGAGGAGAAGAAAGCGGAGCTCCAAATGCCCACAGAGGACACAGCCACACCAGGCTGGCCAATGGGAAAAGTATTCAGCTTCAGAAAGAGAACCTAGCCTGCCACGGTACCTGCATCAGGTCTTCCACCTGAGGTCAGTGGCAGGAGTCTCAGACCTTACACTGGCAGCACACAGGGGCTCAGCAGCTGGACTCACAGCAGCAGGGCTTGCAGCAGCTGGACTCACAGCAGCAGGGCTTGCAGCAGCTGGACTCACAGCAGCAGGGCTTGCAGCGCCCACAGGAGCTACAGCCTCCCATGCAGCCTCCACAGGAGCCACAGGATCTACAGGAGCTACAGCGTCCTTTGCAAAACCCACAGCTGGACAGGAACAGGCTGGCATACAGCAGCACACAGGCTTGCGCAACAGCTGATCCACAGCCCCCACAGCTGGAGCCACATCCCCTGAACAGCCACAGCAGCTCATGGTTCTGGTGTTTTGTGACTATGCAGTAGGTTAGAGGAGCAGATCAAGAGGAAGTGTGTAGGTGTGGGGCCTCCTAGCCTGTGACCTTTACATCCATGCCCAGGGTCAAGTGTGAGGTTGCACGTGGTCACTTCCTGGTTCCTGTCTGTGTCATAGTCTAGGACTCTCTTCTGCATGGTGTTACCTATTACCTCTGCTTTCCTTGTGCCTTTCCCAAACAGATGGCCATGTCCCCCAAAGAATGCTGTTCCTCAGTAATCATTAACAAGGCTCCAGTAGGTGTCCCCTCTCTTTGGGGCTGTAGCAAAGCACAGAGAACAGGAATGAAGGACTCAGGTACAATGGACTTGCAGGTTCACTTGTGCACAGCTTCTGTATTGTTCTCCCCAAGGCCACTTCTTAAAATTTACTGTAAAGACAGGGTTTCTCTACATAGGTAGCTCAGGCTGGCCATGCACCCATTATGTAGCACAGGCTGGCCTGGAACTTGCAGCTATCCTCTCTGCCTCAGCCCCTCTAGTGCTGATATTACAGGTGTGCTCACTGCCTGGCGCAGCATTGCCTTCTAATGCTATGTTTCTTGCTGAAGCAGAACCAGAGCACTGTGGTTGAAGCCTATAGATGTCCAACCTAGGGACTGATTCTTTAGGTCTGGGGCCTGGACTCAGCTCTGATGTAGTCTGGGCTCCTGTCTGCTTAAGATATCATGGAAAACTTTGAGTGTAGACTGAAACACCATCAAAAGGCTTGATCCAGAGCTCAGCTCCATTCCATATAGTGAGTATTCCTCTCTAAAAAACACACATTCTAGTTCTTTCTTTCTATGGCCCAGTGGTAGACAGGTGTAGGGAGTATACCAGCTGTCCAAGGACACTTTAATGCAACATTGTGTAAATATGTCTAGAATCCTGCCTGGGGTCTGAGCAGGGAAGATGCTCCATGCTGTTCCCCCAGAAGCCACACGGTGGCACTGTGAGAGGCCGCTGTCCTGCAGCCTCTCACTCTCCAGAGGTTCCTCCAGCTGAAGGTTCCTTTTGCTGCCTTTCCCATTCCACCTTCCTCACTCCCTATCTTGTTTGAGAAGCAACAGCTGCATGCAGTTGCAGGTGCAAAGATGCCAAAGAAAACTTTGGCCAGCACGAAGCACATCTAGAAGCACCCACTGCATCCAGATGTTCATCCCGTCCCTGGAAACCTTCTTCATTTCCTACTCATAGCCAAGTGCTTGAATAATGTACCAAATTCTGTCAGAGCTCCATTAACTATATTGCCCAGTCTCTGTCAGGGGGCAGAGGGGACCTCACTCCCACAGACCCTTGTTCTTCAGACTCCATTTATTGTCTCTAGGATTTTAGCTCTAACAGTTAAGGGGGAAATTATAAGCCATCCACACTAAAGCATTAACACACCAGGGATCTCCTGTGTTGATAGTTGCCATTCCTTAATGGGTTTTGAGCCCTGTTCTCCAGTGTGTTTACATGATGTAGGCATGCTTCTATCTAAGTGTGCAGTTTTTACTGTGAATATAGAAATCTTACCTTTCTATGCTTAAATTATTACTGTATTTTAGCATCTTTCTTTTCGTTGGGGTGTGGGGGTGTCTCCTTCAGATTAAAATCCTTCAGAATGGAGTTTAAAGAGCTGTAAAGACAACAGACTAAATCTGGGAATGGAGGTGCACACCTGAGGCAGGAGGATTGCCACGAGTTCCAAGCATGGCTATAGAGCCAGACTCTGCTGAAAACAGAAAAACCTGGGAAAAGTTTAAATAGACAGCTACGACTGTTTAAAAAACTATTTGATAAAACCAGGAACAACTTTAGTTAGTGAACTTGAAAACTTGAAGAAATGGACATATTTCTGGGAAAGTACAAAATGGCAAAATTCATAGGAAATAATTTTGAATAGCTGGACAAACCAATAAATCCTTGGAAGGTGCTGAAATGATCCTCAGATTTAAGTCCAAACAACCAGGAAGTGCAGCATTTGTTGGATGGGTGAAAGGCTCGATGTTGTCTCTTTACAACTAAAAAAAAGGTGCCTGAGTATCACCTGGACACTGGTCAGTGTTTATTGGGGAGCATTATTCCTAGGAGATGGGGCAGTCTGTCGGGTAAAGGCACAAGGATATAGGGTAATAAGTAACAACATGCAAAGAGAGTCCTAGACTATGACACAGACAAGAACCAGGAAGTGACCACGTGCAACCTGACACTTGACCCTGGACAGGGGTATAAAGGGCCCAGGCTCAGGAGGCTCCACATCTGCACACTTCCTCTCTACCTGCTCCTCTAACCTACTCCATCCTCAACCAAACACCAGAACCATGAGCTGCTGTGGCTGTTCAGGAGGCTGTGGCTCCAGCTGTGGAGGCTGTGGCTCCAGCTGTGGAGGCTGTGGCTCCAGCTGTGGAGGCTGTGGCTCCAGCTGTGGAGGCTGTGGCTCAAGCTGTGGAGGCTGTGGCTCCTGCTGCTGCTGCAAACCTGTGTGCTGCTGCAAGCCTGTGTGCTGCTGTGTGCCTGCCTGTTCCTGCTGCAGCTGTGGGGGCTGTGAGCCCTGCTGCTGTCAATCGAGTTGCTGCAAGCCCTGCTGCTCTTCTGGCTGCGGTTCTTCCTGCTGTCAATCCAGCTGCTGTAAGCCCTGCTGCTGTCAGTCCAGCTGTTGCAAGCCCTGCTGCTGTCAGTCCAGCTGCTGCAAGCCCTGCTGCTGTCAGTCCAGCTGCTGCAAGCCCTGCTGCTGTCAGTCCAGCTGTTGCAAGCCCTGCTGCTGTCAGTCCAGCTGCTGCAAGCCCTGCTGCTGTCAGTCCAGCTGCTGCAAGCCCTGCTGCTGTCAGTCCAGCTGCTGCAAGCCCTGCTGCTGTCAGTCCAGCTGCTGCAAGCCCTGCTGCTGTCAGTCCAGCTGCTGCAAGCCCTGCTGCTGTCAGTCCAGCTGCTGCAAGCCCTGCTGCTGTCAGTCCAGCTGCTGCAAGCCCTGCTGTTGCCAGTCCTGCTGCTGCAAGCCCTGCTGCTCTCAGGCTGTGGGTCTTCCTGCTGTTAGTGCAGCTGCTGAAGTCATCATTCTGGGTCCCCATGTACTACCAGTGCAACATCCCAAACTCTCTACTTGACATGGTCCTTCTGAACGAGCTTCCTCAGCTCTGTCCTTCAGTTTATCACCAGTTCTCAGACTCTAATGCTTCTTCCCTTACCATTGCTTTCCACAGAACCAAACCAATATTGGCTTCCAGTTCCCAAGATGAGGTCATCTTCTCATTGACTGTCTCCTAACAAATTCTTTTCTGGAGTCATACTACCTATAGTGTCCTCACCAAAGCCCGCCCACTTAGCCATCTGAGCTCATGAGACTGCTCCTGCCATTTCTTTTGATCTTAGCAAGAGTCAATTCTTGGTGTTGCAGCAATAAGGTGAGTATAAAGACTTTCTTGGACAAGTATGTCAAGAATTTACAACTCCTGCTATATCTCAAATTGAATAATACAAACCAATAAAAAGTATCACATGGACCAACTGTGTTTTGTGTTGTGTTTGATGTGTGTGTGTCTCCATCTGTGAGTGCACACATATGTGTATCTGTAGAGATAACTGCCATTGGTAAGTGGATGAGCTGCTGAGTGCTGCACTATTCCAGACATGATCAATCTGTTAACATTTTCAATACAGAATGGCTTTTTTCCTGATTGGGAACTTGAATAATCTCAATGAGGAAGAATCCCAGGATGTCTACTGTAAGGTCAAAGACAAACTGTCTTGAAGTGAATGGATGGTGACAATTCAGGCCTGAAGATTTCTTCTGGACTCCCTGGAGTCTCATCTCCTGGGCTCCTTCTAGACTGTCTGTCTGGAGACCTTTTTGGAAGGATAGACCATGTGACAGTGACTAGCAGGCACTGACTAGGGCTTTGTCTTAATTAGGGTTTACTATTGCTGTGGAGAGACACCTTGACCAGGGCAACTCTAATAAAGAAAACATTTAATTGAGGCGGCTCACTTACAGTTTCAGAGGTTCAGTCCATTGTGATCATGAAGGGGAGCATGGCGACATGCAGGCAGAAGTGATGTTGGCTTCATCTTGCAGACAACAGGAAGTTGATGGACTGTCACACTCAGTGAAGCTTGGAAAAAAAAACACCTCAAGGCCCACCCCACACAGTGACCTACTTCCTCCAACAAAACCACACCTACTCCAACAAGGCCACACCTCCTAATAGTGCCATTCCCTTTGAGGGCCATTTTTTTTCCAATGACCACAGGCCTGTGAGGGTGAAGTCCAGACAGAAAGCTGAGGTTACAGGGTAGGAAGGGGAGGTATGGGTGATCCCTGTCCAGGAGATCAGTCAATGGGGCCACCAATATCCCCCTGATATGCATTGGAACCAGCCCAGTCCAGGCCTTTCCATCATAGTAATAATGGGTGTCTCCATTCCTCCAGTACTCAGACCAATCTCCTTAGAGTCACCACCCACTTCCAACCAGAGGCAACCGCCATTAAATAATCATAAACATCAACTCACCCCAGCAATCAGAAACTCTTCAGAGCTGCCACTCCTTTCTTAGAGCTATGATGGTGCATTTTTGGATAGTTGTGATTTCATATACAGTATCTACAGAGCATAAAGAGGACCCAAGGTACCTGTCCCAGCTTTCACATGGCACCATCCTAAAAATATAATAGTGTCACCCCATTGGCATTAATACAGTAGAGATAGGGTGGACACATTTAAAATACATTATATACATATATAAAACTCTCAAATATTAAATAAAAGTAAATATCATTTTTAAAAGTAAACTAAATGATTAGCATTTTTTCAAAAAAGAAAGAAAAGCCTGGAGAGAAGGCTCAGCAGTTAAGAGCACTGGATGTTTTTCCAAAGGGGCCAGGAGTCATTTCCCAGCACCCATAGGACCTCTCACAATTATCTGTAATTTCAGTTCATGGGGCATCTGACACCCTCTACTGGCCTCCTCAGGCACTGCA
>NW_023413197.1:0-3756 GCF_903995425.1 Onychomys torridus
ATTTATGGGTCACTATGAAAAACAGTGCTAATAGGAAAATTCATAGCACAATATTCCCACATAAAGAAGTTAGAGAAATCTCACACTAGTGACTTAACAGCACATCTGAAAACTCTAGAACAAAAAGAAGCAAAGTCAAGTCCTCCAGGAAGAATAGACACCAGGGAATTATCAAATTGAGAGATGAAATCAATAAAATAAAAACAAAGAGAACAATACAAAAAAATAATGAAACAAAGAGTTGGTTCTTTTAGAAAATCAACATGATAGACAAGCCCTTATCCAAACTAACCAAAAGACAGAGAGAACATCCAAATTCACAAAATCAGAAATGAAAAGTGGGACATAACAACAGACAATTAGGAAACGCAAAGAATCATCAGGTCATACTTTAAAAACCTCTACTCCACAAAACTGGAAAATCCAAAAGAAATGGATAATTTTCTCAATAGGTACCACATACCTAAGTGAAATCAAGACCAGATAAACCATTTAAAATAGTCCAATAACCCCTAAGGAAATAGAATCAGTCATTAAAAGTCTCCCAACCAAAAAAAAGCCCAGGACCAGATGGTTTCAGTGCACAATTCTACCAGATCTTCAAAGAAGACTTAATTCCAATTCTCTTTAAATTGTTCACATAATTAAAGCAGAAAGAATATTACCAAACTCCTTCTATGATGCTGTAATTACCCTGATTCCCAAGCCGAAGAAAGAAGAAAGAAGCAACAAAGAAAGAGAACAACAGACCGATCTACCTCATGAACATTGATGCAAATATACTAAATAAAATACAGGCAAACAGACTCCAAGAACACATCAAAACAATTATCCACCATGTTCAAGTAGGCTTCATCCCAGGGATTCAAGGGTGTTCAACATATGAAAGTCTGTCAATGTAATACCCCATATAAACAAACTCAAAGGAAATAAACACATGATCATCTAACTAGATGCAGAAAAGTCATTTTTCAAAATCCAACACCCCTTCATGATAAATTGTCTTACAGAGATCAGAAATTCAAGAAACACTCCTATACATATAAAGGCTATTTACAGCAAGCCAGCAGCCAACATCTGTAGTGGGTAGCCATTCCAGCCTTAGTCTGGAATTTCCAACCCCATTGAGGAGTCGTAATGGTCATGCCTACAAGGTGGGGCTGAGAGAGGACTCTGAAGACCCCAGTTCAAGAGGAGATGCTTCTTTTGTTCCAGGACCCTGGACACTGGAGGTAGACTGAGCATAGTTCTCCAGAGAATACTGCCGAACTGCGCAGTACTTTTCCCAGACCCTGCAACATATCCCTTCATTTGTAAGTTACCCCACATAAAAAACCTCCCTTTTAAGTATGTGGAGTGGCCTTAATAATTTCACTAATACCTGGTGCCCAACATGGGGCACGAAGCCACAACCCTGGGATTAAGAGTCCAATGCTCTACTGACTGAGCTAGGTGGGCTAACTCAATACTTTCCTGAAGGAAAGAAAATATATCTCAAACAAAAAAAGGCAAAAGAAGAAATGGAATGGATAGGTATAAGATATTATGGTAGACTATCATACATTAGTAAACAAATTTACTAAAATAGCAGTCTTAGATAATTAGCACTGTAATTTTCACTGGTATGAATTTTTTTGGAAGAACTACATTTCCCACGGTGCCTTTCTCTATGTGACAGAATACATTTCCAACCGAGCCTTTTTCTGTTTCATCGGAACTTCCTTTCTCATAATGCCTTCCTTGGTGACAGCTGAACTGTGTTTCCCACAGTGCCTGTCTCTATAACATTAGAAATACATTTCATACAGTGTCTTTTTCGACATCATCATACTACGTCTTCCACAGTGCCTTCTCAGTGTCATCTGAACTATATTTCCCACAGTTCCTTTGGGCACGTCATCACAATTACATTTCCCACAGTTCCTTTTTCTATGACATCACAACTTCCTTACCCAAAGTTCTTTTCTTTGTGTAATCAGAACTACATTTCCCACCTACCTTTCTTTATGTTATCAGAACAGCATTTCCTGCAGTACCTTTCTCTACATAGTCAGAAATTCATTACCTACAGTGCCTTTCGCTACATCAGAACTACATTTCCCACAATTCCTTTCTCTATGACATCGAATTACTTTTCCCATACTTCCTTTCTCTATGACATCAGAATTACATTTCCCACAGTTCATTTTTTACATAATTAGAGCAACATTTCCCACAGTGTCTTTCTGTGTCATCCAAACTACATTTCCCACATTCCTTTCTTTATTTCATCAGAACTACATTTCCCACATTCCCTTACTCTATTTCATCAGAAATTCATTACCCACAGAGCCTTTCTCAAGTCATGAGCACCACATTTCCCACAGTTCCTTTCTCTGTGTCATCATACCTACATTTCCCAAATTACCTTTCCCTATTTCACAGAAGGATGTTTTTCATAATTCCTTTCTCTGTTTCATCAGATCAACAGTACCCACAGTTCCTTTCTTGGGGTCATCTGAGCTACATTTCCCACAGTACCTATGTGTATGTCATCAGAACTACATTTATCTCAGTTCCTTTCTATATGTTATCAGAACTACGTTTACCACAGTGTCTTTCTCTGTGTCATCAATTCTGCATTTCCCACAGTGCCTTTCTCTGGTTTATCAAAACAACATTTCCCACAGTGCTTTCATCAGTGATATCTGAACTACATTTCCCACAATGCCTTTGGTTATATCATCACAACTACATTACCCAAAGTTCCTTGTCTTTTTCACAGAACTACATTTCCCACATTCTTTCTTTATGTCATCAGAACATCATTTCCTGCAGATACTTTCTCTATGTCATCAGGTGATCATTACACACAGTGCCTTTCTCTATGTTATCAGAACTACATTTCCCAGAGTGCCTTTCTTTTTGTCATCAGATCTATATTTCCCACATTTCCTTTCTCCACATCATCAGAACTACACTTCTTACAGTGTCTTTCTCTGTGACATAAGATCTACAATTATCACATGGCCTTTCTCATAATCAGAACTACATTTCCCACAGTGCCTTTCTCTACATCATGAGAATTACATTTCCCACAATGCCTTTCTCTGTGTCACAGAAATACATTTCCCACAGTGCCTTTCTATGTTTCATCAGAATATTTTCCCCAATGCCATTCTTTGTGGCACCAGAACAACATTTCCTACAGTCCCTTTCTCCATGGCACCACAGCTACATTTCCAACACTGCCTTTCTTTACATCATGAGGAGTACATTTCCCACAGTTCCTTTCTCTACATCATTGGAACGACATTTCCCACAGTGTATTTCACTGTGACATAAGAACTACATTTCCCACAGTGTCTTTTTCTGGGTCATCATAACTTCATTTCCCTCAGGGCCTTTCTCTGTTTCATCAGATCAACATTACCCACAGTGCTTATTTCGTTGTCATCTGAACTACATTTCCCACTGTTCCTAATTGTACATCTTCACAACTACATTTCCTGCGGTTCCTTTTTCTACATCATCAGCACTACATTTCCTACAGTTCCTTTCTTTATGACATCACACCTTCATTACTCAAAGTTCCTTTCTCTATATCATCACAACTACATTTCTACAGTGCCTTACTGTATGAATTCAGAACTACATTTCCTACAGTGACTATTTATACATCATCAGACAGATCTACATTTCCCACGGTGACTTTTTCTACGTCATTACAACTATATTTCCCACTGTGCTTTTCACTACATCTTCACAAAAAAAAAT
>NW_023413198.1:0-11729 GCF_903995425.1 Onychomys torridus
AGCTTCTCAGTTTCAAGAGACTGAATAATTCTTTCTCTCAATGTCTGTGCTACAGGTGTTTTTTGTAACATCCAGAACCAGGAAGCAACCTAGATCGCCTTCAACTGAAGAATGGATAAAGAAAATATAGTATATATACACAATGGAATTCTACTCACCCAGTGAAAAACAATGACATCATGAGGTTTCAGGCAAATGAATGGATATAGACAAAAATCATCCTGAGTGAGGCAACCAAGACTCAGAAAAACAAACAGGGTAAGTACCTCACTAGTAGAGATACTATAAACAAAGCAAAGATGACTAGACTGCTACTCACACTCCAGGAGGGCTACCTAGTAAATGAGGACCCTAAGAAAGACATAGAAATAAGCAAATGAAAGAGAAATGGATGAGATTACATGAGCAAACAGGTCAATGAGGGGGTGTAATGAAGTGGCCTAAGTGTCAGGTCAAAAAGACATAATGATGGGATATCCCAGCTGGTTCAGAACAGAGTAGGCAGAACAAGAAAACGATACCCTGATAAATGAAGATGGCATGGGAATAGGAAAGAAGCAAAGTGTTAGAGAGGTACCCCTGAAATCCACAAAGATACCTTCACAATAGACTACTGGCAATGTTCGAGAGAAAGCCCAAACTGACCTACTCTGGAGACCTGATGGCCAAACACCCTAACTGTCATTGTAGAAATCGCATCCAATGACTGATGGAAGCAGATGCAGACATACACAGCCTGGCCCCAGGTGGAGCTCCAGAAGTCCAATTGGTGAGAAAGAGGGAGGATTGTATGAGAGATGTTGAGACCATGATTGCAAAAAGCATAGGGACAAATAGCCAAACTATTGGGAACACAAGAATTGTGAACCAATAGCTGAGGAGCCCCCATGGAACTGAATTAGGCCTTCTGGAAAAGTGAGATAGGCAATTAGCTTGAACTTTTGGGAAGCCCCCAGTCAGTGAGACCAGGACCTGTCCTTAGTGCATGAGCTGGCTTTTTGGAGGCCTGGGGCCTTTACTGGGACACTTTGCTTGGCCTGGGTGAATGAGGAGGAGACTGGACCTGCCTCCACTGAATCTACCAGGCTGAGCTGAATCCCCAAGGGAGTCCTTGCCCTGCAGAAGGTGGGAATGGGGGGTGGATTGAGGGGAGGTGAAGGAGGGCAGGAGGAAGGAGGATGGGGTAATCTGTGGCTGATATGTTAAATTAAATTAATTATAAAATTTTTAAAAATTTAAATTTTTTATTTTAAAAAATGGAATTCTCTATCATGATGTCACAGCCCTGAGACAGAAAGCAGGCAAAGCTAGTTAAAATGAACTCCTTCTGGTCCTGCATGAAAGCAACTGTCTTTCTCTGAGGCAACATGCTCAGAGGCAAAAGCAGCCTCATTCTGAGGTTTGACTATCTCAGCAGGATTGTCCATCTAAGAACAGCATCCACACTGCTGATACATGATGTTTCCCTGATATTTTCTGTATTTGTGTTCTCATAATTTTGTATGTGTGAGAATTAAAAAAATGATACATCTTTTAAAAGTATTGATGCATCTTTTAAAATGTTGATTCTAGTGTATGATCTAAAAGATTTTTCTCCGTAAATCTTCATGTGTCTAAGTGACAATACTTGAAGTCTCCTGTCCCTATTTAAATTATTCAAAGTATATCCTGGGGCCTGATCCTAAAATAAATTTAAGGATGACATCATAAATATAATGGAAAATCAGTTCTAGTTTGGCTCCTTTTTCAGCATTTGTCAGAGTTGGGTGCATGCTCTTATTAAACAGATTTTTGTTTATTAATCTCTTGATTGTGTGGAGTAATTTATCCCTATAAAGACATATTAATTCTAGAACAGCTGTACCTCCTGCTTTTTGGAAACTATTTCTGGAACATGCTCTATTATGCTGACTCAGCTGGCCTTGATCCCAGTCTGTTGTTCCCCAGGGCAATGTCCTTACTGTCCTCTTGATTAAACCAACAAAATTCTTGAATTAAAGGTCTATAGCATGACTGAGTTTTGAAATTATCCATCTGAGTCATGTAGTCAAATGCTCATTGCAGTCACAGGATAAGTCTTTGTGTGTGAAGCATGACTTTGGCCTTCACACCAGAATAGGAGGAATAGTTGGCTGTGTACACTGCAGGGGCAAACAGAGTAGGAAATCAGCTGCTGGAGTCACCATTAGGAAAAAGGACCTGATTGTTACAAAGTTAATGATTTTGTCATTTTCCAACATACATTAATTCATGTCCTGTGAATGAAGGCAGGCTAGATTGGTTGGTATACAATTTGGGAAGGTTAGCATAAGCCAATGAATACTGAATTTCCAAACTGGGGCACTCCTTTGCAGATCTGCTCAATCATGCTTGGCACAGTTAAGTCAGCTCAGTGAGGTGAGACACAGGCCATTGGCTGTAGCTGTGTGTGTCAGGCTACTGTTCTCAGCAGCTAACATTACACACAGCGGCAAAGTAAAACAATATATTATGTATAACATTGTCTCTATCAGAGAATTCCCTGCTCTTTTTCAAGGTCAGGATAGCTATGTGTTTTTTTTCAATTTTATGTATCCTTTTAAAATGTCTATTATTGCTATCATTTTTTATTTCATTTTGCTTAAATGAATTACTGCTCTTATCTCTATTTGTGTCTGTTCTCCAATGTTTCTAGGTCATTAATAGCTTGGCTCCTTTTTTCTCAAGTGCTGTTTGTTATTTGTTTATGTTGAGAGTAATGTTTCCTGCAGCCCAGGCTTGCCTCATGCTATGCAACTGAGTATTTTTTTGAAAACCCAATCTTACCTCTGTTGCCCAGTGCTGGGAATACAGTCCTGCAATGGCTTTCACACTGGGACTTGACTGATTGGTGAGAATGGAAAATAGACCAGTTTATGAATGGTCTATAGTCTCTCTGGTTTTAATTGGGAATGTACAAATGAAGAAGAACCTGTGCAATCTTGAGTTCACAGACCAACTTTAATCAGGTACAGTCAGAGCACAGAAAGGAATGGGGAGGGAAATGGGTGAAAGCTTTCCTTCTGTGACAGTGGTTGACAATAGCAATGAGTATTGAAGGAATCGATAGTAGATGAACAATAAGTGTCCTGAATGGCCACACATGAGGAAATCAAGAATCTGGATAAAGAATTGAACTGTCATGAAACCAAATTACTGTAGTTAATCTAGTTCAACCATAATAGAATATATGGGTAAAATGATGTGGCCCTGCATAACAGGACTTTTATTTTCCAGGTTTAGGATGTAGACCTTGAGAGAAAAGTTGTGAGTAATCTTTGGTGTCTGTGGAGAACATGATCCTAAAGCCAGTTTCAACTTTTACAAACAGTTTTGGAATTATGATTACAGCATTTCATCAATTTCTTTCCTGGCTCTAAGTCCAAGTGTGTCAGTGATTCCAGGCTGGGCCTTGACTGGCCAGTGAGAAGGATAGATGGGAATGAATGAATGAATGCCCTAATGCAGCCCATGCTTTTACTGGGGAGTAGCAGTGCAGATATGCTTGTGGAAATGGGAGTTATTTGTCCACACATTATAATCTGTTATGGTCACAGGGCAGAAAGGAAAAGGAGGGACAGAGCATTAAAATTTTCCAGTTTTGGGCTGGGATTTAGCTCAGTGGTAGAGTGCTTGCCTAACAATGGCGAGGCCCTGGGTTTAATCCTCAGTTCAAAAAAAAGAAAGTAATGAAAAAAAATTTCCAGTTTTTTCTGTACTGCTTCTCCATTTTGGACAGCACACTGTCAGCAGTGGAAGCAAGGGCATTTCTTGCCCAGTGGCTAACATTTACCACAATGAAAGTTAACTCTATAAGGAGTTTCTTTGTTGCCCATCATCTTCTCTGAAGTAGACTGGCTCTGCCAGGAGCAGATATGTCACATTGTCATAAAAAAGTGGAAAAAAAAATCCATGTTAATAAAACATCTTAAATGCCATATTCTGCAGATCTCTGAAGAGTTTAATGATGGCCTGTCTATCTAAAATATGGCTCTGCTTGACCTTGGAAACATACCTAATACAACTGACTACAAGTTTGATTGTAATGACTAACTACTAACCTGCATTTCTTTATTTTCCTAAATAGTTGAAAATAACTGCCAAGGATTAGAAAAATTGCATTACATTGTTAAAAGAACTGCATAGGGACAAAAACTTGAACAATATTAGAAATATTTGTACCATATTTTCTGACACAATCAATCTCAAATTTATATCAATATATAATTTTTATACAATATACAAAAATTCAATCCCATGTAAAATATTTAAAACTAGTATTGCCTTTTAAATATAGGTTCAATAATCTACCTTTTTATCTTATATCCATATCTTCCCATTTTTCCTTTTCAGAATAGATTCAAATTATTATTTTAATCTATAATTTTTATATCTGTTTTTTTTCAGAGTACATTCAATAATCTACCTCTAGTCTGTATTCTCTTCTTTCTTTTTTTTTCAAATAAGAACCTTAAATCTAATCTCCTTTGTAATCAAATATCCTAGACAATAACAATTATCTACAACCTATTGAATGACCAAAAAAGCCACCCACTCCACCTCTTGGGAATGAGGGCATCATTTTCTTAAAACTACTTCCTGCTATCTGGAGGTGACATCATCTTTAGGGGATCCTGAAAAGGAAAATTTGGGGGTAGTTGTCAAGTCCAGGGAGAGTTTGCTGTATTATTTGTTGTCCAGTCTAAGCATAATTCAAATGTGCACAGCTCGTCTCAAGTCCTGGCTCAAGTAGTCTGTGAAGCTGGATCATCTCACCTAGCCATCTCAAAATTGTCCACAGTGGTTTCTCTTCCATGGCTAGGCTTTGGGTGTTATTTTTCAGCTTTGTGGTATTGCCCTCTTCCTGATAGAATCATCATTGTTGGGCCCCATCAATTTTTGGAGACTTCAAAAATTGGGATGGTCATGATTCTGCAGAAAACTGATAAAATCCCCAAGCAGAAATCATGTACAGGCAGCTAGATGAAGCCTTTTTTTCTAGGATTAGTTAGTACTCTATATGACTAGTAATATCATGACAATATTTCTTCATATAAAACTTATATAAATCTTATATAGTATTTAATATAAAATTTATACCTTAAGGAAAAGTTTTAAAGAGTCAAAATAAAACCAAAGAATTATGAGATTAGTGGCAATAGAATAGTCCCTAAATTTTGGTTTTCTTCTGTCCCATATCAGATGGCTCTTCTGACATGATACAGAGACTTTGGGTTTTCCTTTTAACAAGCATGCTTGGGTTTAGAGAAGGAGACAGTCACACTCCAACTCCAAAGCCAGCTTTAATTTTTAATTGAACTGGGACTACATAAAGACAATTTATTTGTGCATGTGTCTTTAGAGAAGAGCAGAAACAATCATGTAGGAAGACTTTTCAAATTTTATCCTGTTAGATATGTGATATAATCAACAGGCCAACTTACTCTTTTTCTCTAGACTTTTTTTTTTGGATGATTTTTCCTTTTTCTTCAGCTTTTATTTCCTGGGACCTCATTGACCTTGTCTGGAAAGGAGAGAATATTCTCCCCTTCTGTCCATTTAAATACATTAGAATAGCATCCAAGAATGATTAGCAACCACTTAAATGATCAGTTTTATACCAGTTTGGTACTTTTAACTACTACATATTATTTCAATAGCCAGACAAAACACAATAAAATTTTCTTGACATTTGTAGCTCGTGCTTTAAGTAGTTGATATCTGATCTTGACAACTTTAATAAATACATGAACTCTAAATCTCATCCTTCATGTGCCTAAAACAACTTACTCAGAACTTCATAACTTGCAAAACCTATCTAGTCATCTTTATACTGGAGCCTTCCATGCATCACCATCTTCATCTAACTAAGTCCTTTTTTACTAATGACATTTTCACATTTATATTTTTTAATATTTTCTTTTATGTATTGCTTCCTATTTAAAATGCCATGGGACATAGGAACATTAAAAAATATGTTTATAACCTTTCAGGGGAAAGAAGCCATGTCTGTCCCATCCCCATAAGTCCCGATGATGAAGCAAAGCACCATTTCACCAACGTCCATCCTAGGTTACCAATGAGTTTATTGAGCTTACTTACTGAACATTGTTGAAAAGGGACTTACAGAGGTTTTGATACTGTAGTGGTTTGAATCAAAATGGCTCCCAAAGTCCCATAGGGAGTGGCAATAAAGAGGTGGGGACTTGTTGGAATAGTTGTGGTCTTGTTGGTGGAAGGATGTCACCATTACTTTCTGATACCTGCTTGTCTGAATATAGAACTTTCAGCTCTTTCTCTAGCACTTTGTATGCCTACATGATTCTGTGTTTTCTGCCATGATGATAATGGACTAAACCCTCTTAAACTGTAAGCCAGCCCCAATGAAATGTTTTCCTTTACAAGTGTTGCTGTAGTCATGGTGGCTCTTCACAGCAACAGAAAGTCTAAGTAAAATACCCAAAAGCAGCCACCCCAGGAAGGTCTCCACCAGTATGGACAATGGCTCTCCCATAGCTGCAAATGTGGAGCACGCACCTTCTCTCTACTCTTACACTGCCCATGACATTACATTTCCTAGTAGACATGGCAAGTAAGCCTGACAACACTCAAGGTAAATTCCCACTTATAAATTTGGCTTTCTCATAGGTGCATACATAGAATCAACCTCCTACCAGGACTTTTCCAGGCTATGCACTCTAGCTCCTCCCTAAAACCACAAGGTCCATGTCATTAGGGATGGATTGCAAAGAGTTGCCTGAAACAGAGGCTGTATACTCAGAAGGAGGGGCTCCCTCCTTCTATGATGGAATATCAACAGTCTTCCAACCTAGTGGTGGTCATCCTTTGTAAGAAGGCACAGCTGACCATAGGAAGGTGACAACTGTGTGTCTTAAGATAGTGCTGAGCAACAACTATTAAATAAGAGGAAGCTTCAGAGAAACTGTGTATAAGATAATGTATTAAATCAATATTATTACATTATCTTCTTACATTAAGATAATGTAATAAATCAATATTTCCTAGGCACAATGTGTTAAACTAAACCTTAGAGGAGACACAAGATAGACTTTATATAGTACATGGCATCAGTACTATGACCATGCTTTTGGATTTTAATACAAGTTTGTAGTTGATACCAAGAAACAGCAAATAGATAAGAAAACATCATGGAATTGGTGTTTGCTGCATCCTGTACAACACAACTAAGAAATCCCTCTTAAAATATCATGACCCAAGCCAGGCAGTGGTATCACATGCCTTTAATCCAAGCACTTGGGAGGCATAACCAGGCAGATGTCTGTGACTTCAAGGCCACCCTTGTCTACAGAGTGAATTCCAGAAAATGCGCAAAGCTACACAGAGAAACACAGTCTTGAAAAAACAAAAAACAAAATAAAAATGGTATGATGACCCAGCTTAGTATAGAGAGATCTTTACACAGATCACAGATAGTCTCTTTATCCAATGTGGATGAGCAACCCATTCACTGTTTCTACTGCAGACACATAACCATACATAAAGTGTGAATACACATTTACACCCTAGCATCCAAAGCTCTAACAGCCCTGGTTAGCATACTATTTATGTTTGGGATATTTTGGAGGCACCAATGCCTTAGCCAAATTCTACTTTGTGTGAATTACTATTTCCTGAGCATTGGTATATCCTTTATATCACCAATTATACACTTCAACTTTGCAGCTTAATAGCAGAGTGCTACCCCGTACATGAGATGCCATTTACAACCTCCACAAATTAACTCCAAATGGGACTTACACCTAAAAGCCAAACAAAAAATGTAGAACGTCAAGAATATACTTGAGGGCTGGAGGGATGGCTCAGAGGTTAAAAGCACTGGCTGATCTTCCTGAGGTCCTGAACTCAATTCCTGGCAACTACATGTTGGTTCACAGCCATCTATAATGAGATCTGATGCCCTCTGCTGGCATGCAGACATGCACGCAGGCAAATACTGTATGTATAATTCATTTTTAATGAAGAGGCATTGAGCTTTGTGCAGTGGCAGTACGGTAGCCAATGAGGTTTATCTGAGGCACGATTATTACTAGTTGAAAATTTTTCCAAAAAGAGATGCAGTGATTTAAAAAAAAAAAAAAAAGAAGGAAAGAAGATACTTAAAACTAGGCCTCTCTGAGTTTGGCAACCTGCATAAGCTTTGAGAGGTTTCACTAAGGACCTGATGTAGAGAGCAAATACAGAGCTCCATCTCTAATACTAGGAATATGCTTGGAAGAGCTGGTGATACTCTGGGCCAGGGCCTTTTGAAAAGGTTTCTTTAGGTCCTCAGAACCCAACACTTTGCACACAGGGGACTGTGGTTATGAGTCCCAACACTACTGTGGATTTTGTGGATAATGTTCATCAGTTACCCCATGTTCCTCTTGTGCAACATTATCTGGTTAGCTTACTTCCGAATTTGTACACCTCCTTTTAGAATTGAATCCATAGATTTACACAACAAGAGACTTGCTATTGGATTTGGCACAAATCTCCAGGCCATCTGGGATAGGTCTGTCCTTAGATTGGAAACCAGGGATGGGAAGCACTGTGCTTTGTCCTTTCTGCTCACCTGGTCCTGTCACTCAAACCTCCCTAGCCAATCAGAGCCTCCAATGGACCTGACAGTCAGATGGGTGGGTACTTCCAGGAGCCAGGTTCCTGACTCAGCTCTTCTCCAGAGGAAGTCAGAAGTTGTCCTGTGTACTGTGCCTCCATTGTGAAGAGTGCAGGTCAGCTCAGCACACCATGGTGAATGATGGGTTGTTCTCCAAATATGAGTGAGGGGCTGCTGTCCCCAGGCAGGGAAGAGTGGGTGGTCTTTGTAGTGAGGTGCTGCTTTCTGCAGACTGGGTAGAGCTGCTCACTGAGGCTCTGGAGCTGGTTTGGTACATCCTTCCTGAGTTGAGTGGGAGCTAGCTTTAAGACACAGAGTTCATCCAGGTGGGGGTGGTGGCGCATGCCTTTAATCACAGCACTTGAGAGGCAGAGCCAGGTGGATATCTGTGAGTTGGAGGCCAGCCTGGTCTACAGTGGGTGATCCATGACAGGCACCAAAACTATGCAGAGAAACCCTGACTTGAAAAAAAAAAAAAGATACACAGAGTTCATCATTTTCCTGCCTGGTCCAGCCTGGTCCTATGTGATCCTTGCAAGTCCCTGGGCTGGACTGGCTTCCTCGGAATAACTTAAATCCCAGGGCTGTGTCTTCACAGAGCATTAAGAGCAGATCTGTGCTTAGAACTTCCTTTGTTATTAACATCACTGTGAAATTCTGGTGCCTGTATTGCTCATGTTGTAGTATGTGGAGAAACATCACCAGATTTGACAAACTCGGAGAATACTGGTTTCTCTAATAACTTCCAGAATTTCTGAACCTTTAGTATTTAACTGTGAGGCTTAGGATTCACCTGGAGTTAATGTTGTGGAGCTTGTGAATGGTATCTCCTGTGTAGAGTAGCGTTCCACTGCTAAACTGTGATGTAGAAGAGTAGAATTGAGGCTAGTAGAACTGATGGTATAAGGATTTAGCAGTTCTTGGAGAAATTAAATGACACAAAATAGAATGTAGGTAAGAGAGGACTGCTGTGGATATTGCTCTGTGTAAATAAAGTTCTGATTGGCCAGTGGCCAGGCAGGAAGTATAGGCGGGACAAGAGAGAAAAGAATTCTGGGAAGTAGAAGGCTGGAGAGAGACAACACCAGCTGCCGCCATGAAAAGCAACATGTAAAGACACTGGTAAGCCACAAGCCATGTGGCAAAGTATAGACTAACAGAAATGGGTTAATTTAAGATAGAAGAAGTAGATAACAAGAAGCCTGCCAGGGCCATACAATTTCTAAACAATGTAAGTTTCTGTGTGCTTTCTTGGTTGGGTCTGAGCTGCTGTGGGACTGGCAAGTAAGAGACATTTGTCCTGACTGGGCCAGGCAGGAAAACTCTAACTACAGAGGACTGCATCCCAAATACCCTAAAGTTAAGGAGTATGCTAACTGTGCCTGTTAGAAATTAGTATGACTAGATGTAAATGTTTGTTCACTGGGATTAATCATCTGTTAAGAGACAACCTGTTTCACAACTAGCCAAAATGCTCATCTCCCCATCTAAGAGCTCTAACATGTTGCTCAACGTGCCATTACAGGGTAACAAACAACATTAAGTCCCCATATGCCATGAAGGTTCATAATTCTACAACAGCTGTATCTCCAGCCTTTTTGAAAAGGAGTTTTGAGTCAAGGACTTCCATATTGATGGAGGTGAGCTTGGAACCTGTCAGCAGCCCCATAGGACATAGCCCCTGAGTAATAATCCTAAATTCTTAGATTACAGGCAAGCAACACCAGAGTTCTAAAACACAAGTTTGAATCATGTAGTGGACTGTCCATTTCAGTAACAGAAAATGGATTTGTGTGTGCAGCATGGATTCTCCCTTCTGACCAGAAGAATAGGAACAGTGTACTGCGTACATTTCGAGGGGAAAGAAACTAGTCAATACCTAGCTCAGGGAGTGATGTTTAAGGCAGTGCAGGGGTCTCCTTTACAATGGATTCATGTGGCATGGTGAGTGACTTTTTTGTAATTTCCCTGCATGTATTAATTCCTTCAATGTGAATGAAGACACTCAGAATTAGTGGGTGTACAGTTTAGGGAGGATAGCTTGACCTACTCATAAAAAGGAGGCGATGGGCATCATCCTTTAGCAATACATGATTAGTATGTTTTCAACTTTCTGCTACTCCCAACCACCATGGTGTGATTCTGTGAAATTCAGTTCCAGGGCACAAATGAGTTTCTAAGCTACAGAGGTATCTCAGTTTCCATGATATTGGGCAGGTGAATAGGGCAGATGCCACATATCTTGTGACATAATCTATGTGGCAGGAAACAGACATGACATTAAATTATTCTTCAAACATTGTTTTGTGATTGGGAATCATTGGGGCTGAGTTTGCCTGAAACCACAAGCAACTTGAGGGGCTGTAGAGCCATAGTAGGCTCTGGAGGATATCACACCCATTTGCAGAGTGGGCTCTGGAGCTTGTGGCCTATCTGGAAGCAATCTCTGTAGCTGGAAGGACAGAAAATGAACATTCTAAGGGTCACTTTGAGTTATGTTGTGAGAGTTGTGAAATCAGTGTTTATTTAATCTCTGTACACATAGTATCATTGGTTGCTGGGTGATACTGGTTAAGAGCACCACTTTTCTTAGCTGAGTTTCCTTTGGTCTTTTGAATAAAAGTTAGTACTGTTTTCCTGCTTTTGTTCTTAGCATTTTCTCTCCATCCTCTTAATTCTTTCATGAATATTGTACTTTCTATGGATGGCTGAAGCTTTGTGGTAAATACAAAAGTCACAATTTGTCAATATATGTACTATATTTTATAATCCTATTGAGCTTTCTGGGAGTTACCACTTTGCATGTAGCTTTGGAATCAGGTATTATATAATAAACTGTTGGAAATTTACTTTGGATTATATTCAATTCGTGCTGCAAATTTACCATATCATTATCTTAATATTGATGTATCATGTTCCCAAGGATCACTTATTAACTTCTGTATTTATTTATGCTTTGTTGTTCTTGTTGTTAATTTGTGAAAGACTTTTAGTTTATTAGTTAGAAGGTACTATAAGCCTTGTCCAGGGACTCAACACATATTCTTCTTGGGGATGGTGAGTTCATATATAA
>NW_023413199.1:0-5946 GCF_903995425.1 Onychomys torridus
TGTCTGAAACCATTCCCCATATCTCTAGAATAATGCTAACTTGATCATGATGGATAATCTTTTTTATGTGTTCTTGAAGTTGGTTTTTTAAGTATTTGTTGAGAATTGTTCCTGCTATCTTCATAAGGCATACTGGTCTATAATTTCCTTTTTTGTTGAGTCTTTGTGTGGTTTAGTTGTCAGGATAATATTGGCTTTATAAAAAGAATTATGTAGTGTTCCTTCAGTTTTAATTTTTTGTAATAATTTGAGGAGTAATGGAGTCAATTCTTCTTTAAAGCCTGGTAGAATTCTGTGCTGAATTCATCTATCTGTCCATGAACTTTTTTTGAGGAGGAAACTTTTAATGCTTTTATTTCATAAAGTATTATTTGACAAGGAGGTCTATTTAAATTGCTTATTTGATATTGATTTTACTTAAGTACGATATATATATATATATAAAGAAATTCATCTATTTCTTAGGTTTTCCAGTTTGGTAGAGTACAGAAATTTTAAGGTCCTTATGATTCTCTATATTTCCTTGGTGTCTGTTGTAATATTCCCCCTTCCATCTCTAATTTTATAAACTTTGATCCCCTTCTCCATATTTTAGTTCATTTGAATAAGTGTGTGTTAATCTTATTGTCTCAAAGAACAACTCTTCATTTCATTGATTTTTTTTCCGTTTCCTTGATTTTTTTTGGTGTGTGTGTGTGTGTGTGTGTGTGTGTGTGTGTGTGTGTGCTTCTATCTCATTCATTTCAGCCATGAGTTGATTATTTTTTGCTGTCTACTTTGGGTGTTATCTCTTTTTTCATTCTTCTCTTCCTCTTCCTCCTTCTTATCCTTCTCTTTCTCCAACAACTTCTTCTTCTGTTGGTTTTTTTAACCAAGACTGTCAGCTCCCCAATAATGACACAGAAACTTATTAATTATGAAAGCTCAGCCTATAGCTTAGGCTTGTTTCAAACTAGTTCTTACAATTTAAATTAACCAGTTTCTATTAATCTACATCCTGCCATGTGGCTCATATTTCTTACCTCTCCTTCTATATGTCTTGCTTGTTCCCTATCTCTCAGCACCTCTGCCCTTCTTCCCATTGTCCTCTGTGCTCCCCAAATTGTGCCTAGCTATTGGCCATTTTAGCTTTTTATTAAACAATTTACAGTGACATATCTTCACACAGTGTAATCAAATATCTTGCAACATTTCCCTCTTCTTGGGAAATAAAAAGAAAAGGATTTTTAACTCTAACATAGTAAAACTGTATATAATAAGAACAATTATCAAGTAAGTATTACATTTATAATATCCAGTCCATTTGTATTCGGCAGATTAAAAAAAATACTCCATTATTTATCTTATCTTAGTGAGTCCAAAGTTTTGTACCTCACTTATTTTCTTTTGTAACTAAGGAAAAATATAACTAAAACTATCTAGTCTTCAACTTCACCAAAGACCTCAGAAGGATATAATATTACCTGAGTAAACAGGAAGTGTGGTATAAGCCACTTCCAAATCTGCAGAAGTAACAGACATCTGGCTGCCTGGACAGTCACCTAACATGCCTCTACAATACTAAGTCATCCATATTCTGCCTACAGTCTATCTGTCAGACTTTTCTATGAATCAGGAATTTTTGAAGGACTGTCCTACCCTGTCTTGGCAAAGTTCAGTAATTGCTTTTTTTTATGTCCTGCTAGTCCAGTTTGGACAGTGTAGTGACAGCAGTAGAGGCAAGGGCAGTTTCTTGCCCAAATGGCTAGTTTTTGCTACATAGAAAAGCAAACTCCATATGGAGTTTCTTCGATGACCATCATCTTCTGTGAAGTAGACTGGTGCTGCCAGGAGCAGACATGTCTCACTGTCATGAGAAGCCCTATGTTATTAAAACATTAAAATGCCATATTCTGTTGGTCTCTGAAGTGTTGGAAGACCATCTATCTATTTAAAATATGTCTCTGATTGACTCTGAAAATATACCTAACTGGACTATAAGTTTGATTGTTACAGAAGACCAACTACTAACCTGTATTTCTTTATTATCCTAAATAGCTTTCAAGGGCAAGAACTTTACATTGTATTTTTAAATGAGATGCATAGGTACAATATCTTAAATAAGAGTAAAAGCATACCTTCAGTATAACAAACATAACTTTAAATTTTTATCAATATACCAAAGTTGATTGCTGTGGTTATCGCTCTGTGTAAATAAAATGCTGATTGGCCAGTAGCCTGGCAGGAAGTATAGGCAGGAGAAGCAGAGAAGAGAATTCTGGGAACAGGAAGGCAGAGGGAGAGACACTGCCAGCCGCTGCCATGAGAAGCAACATGTAAAGACACCGGTAAGCCACAGGCCCAAGACAAAGCAACAGCTTACAGAATGGGAAAAGGTCTTCACCAACCCCACATCTGACAGAGGGTTGATATCCAGAATATAAAGAACTCAAGAAATTAGACATCAAAATGCCCAACAGTCCAATTAAGAAGTGGGCTCTAGAACTAAACATAGAATTCTCAACAGAGGAAGCTCAAACAGCTAAAAGACATTTAAAGAATTGCTCAACATCCCTGATTATCCTGGAAATGCAAATCAAAATGACTCTGTGATACCACCTTTCACCTGTCAGAATGTCTAAGATCAAAAACATTGAAGACAGCTTATGCTGGAACTCTCCTCCACTGCTGATGGGAATGCAAGCTTGTACAGCCACTTTGAAATCAATATGGTGCTTCCTTAGAAAATTGGGAATCCATCTCCCCCAAGACCCAGCTATAGCACTCTTGGGCATATACGCAAGGAATGCTCTATCATAACACAAGGGCATTTGCTCATCTATGTTCATAGCAGCATTGTTTGCATTAGCCAGAACTTGGAAACAACCTAGATGCCCTTCAACTTAAAAATGAATAAAGAAAATATGGTACTTATACACAATGGAGTACTCCTCAGCAGAGAAAAACAATGATATCATGAGGTTTGCAGGCAAATGGATGAATCTAGAAAAAATCATCCTGGGTGAGGTAACCCAGACTCAGAAGTACAAACATGGTATGTACTCACTCATAGTAGGATACTAGATGTAAAACAAAGATGACTAGACTGCTACATAACTCCAGGGAGGCTATCTAGAACGCGAGACCCTAGGAAAGACACAGGGATCGCCCAATGACAGAGAAATGGAGGAGATCTACATGAACAACCTGGATGACAGTGGGAGTAATGAAGGGCAAGATTTGAGGGAAAGAATGCTTAGGGGAGCAGGAGATCCCATATGGATCAAGAACAGAATGGGAGTACGAGGAATAACAGACTATGATAAATGATGACATGAGAACAGGAATAGGCAGAGTGCTGGAGAGGTCCCCCGAAATCCACAATGATACATCCTCTGCAGACTCCTGGCAATGGTCAAGAATAAGCCTGATCTGACCGAGTCTGGTGATCAGATGGCCAAACACTCTAATGGTCGTGCTGGAACTCTCATCTAATAACTGATGGAAGTCGATGCAGAGATCATTGGCCAGGCCCCAGGTGGAGTTCCAGGAGTCCATTTGTCAAGAAAGAGGAGGGACTGTAAGAATGTGAATTGTTGAGACCAAGATTGGAAAAGCACAGGGACAAATAGCCAAACTAATGGAAACACATGAATTATGAACCAAAGGCTGTGGAGCCCCCAGCTGGAACAGGCCCTCTGGATAAGTGAGACAATGGAATATCTTGAACTGTTTGGGAGGCACCCAGTCAGTGGGACCTAGACCTATCCTTAGTGCATGAGCTGGCTGTATAGAACCTTGGGCTTACACAGGGAGACTTTGCTCAGCCTGGAAGGAGGGGACTGGACCTGCCTGTACTGAATCCACCTGGTTGAATTGAATGCCCAGTGGAGTCTTTGCCCTTGAGGAGATGGCAATGGAGGGGAGGGGCTCGGGGGAAGGTATGATCGGGGCAGGAGGGGGGATGACAGGGGAACCCATGGCTGATGTGTAAAATTAAAACACAAATATCATAAGTTAAAAAAAAAAACAACAAATTGATAAAAGACCTACATAATGAAATTTATATTTTCAACGTTAAAAAAAGGAAGTTATTATTATCAACAAATTAGGATATAAAGCAATGTAAGTAAGTAGTCATTACAATCAAACTTGTAGTCATACTAGGTATGTTTTCAAAGTTAAGCAGACATATATTTTATATAGACAGGTCATCTTCAAATCCTTCAGAGCTCTACAGAATATGGCATTTAAGATGTTTTAATAACATAGTTTTCTTCTTTTTTTATGACTATGAGACATGTCTGCTCCTGGTACCACCAATCTACTTCAGAGAAGATGGGCATTGAAGAACCTCTATATGGAGTTTATTTTCACTTTGGCAAAAGTTAGCCACTAGGCAAGTAGGTCACCTTGCATCAAGTATTGACAGTATGCTATCCAAAATGGACAAGCAGGACACAAAACAAAGGACTGCCAATCCTTGCCAAGACAAGGTGGGAAGGCTCTTTAGAAAACCCTGCTGCACAGATGAGTCTGTCAGATATGCTAAGCCTGTTGGCAAAAGATGATGCCCCAATGTTACAGAGAAACCTCGGGTGAATGTCCAGGTAGCTGGCTGTTTCTGTCATAACTCACATATTTGGAAATCACTTGTTTGCACTTACTAGGTAATATTTCCTTCTCAGGTCTCTGAGGGAGTTGAAGATTAGATAGTTGTAGTTATAGTTTTACTCAATGCCAATTCCAAAAAAGAAATAAGAGGTGTAAAGTGTATAAGTTTGAAAGACATAGAAGATAGTTTTCAGTTGGTAATACAAGTTAGGATAGAAAGTGAATTAGGTACATGTTGGATTTACTAAAATAGGATAGATAATGTAATATTTTCTCTGAATTTGTCAAATGCAAATGGACCAGACATCATTAATGTATGTCTTGCTTGTATATATTGCATATAGTTATTGTACTTATTACATATAATTTTTCTTATATTAATTATAATTTTTTATTGTTAACAGACAAAAAAGGGGAAATGTGGTGATACTTTATCTGTGTCCTCCCAATAAAGTTTATCTGAGGATCAGAGGAAAAGGCTAGCCACTATGTTAAACATAGAAGTCAGGTACATGTCTTTAATGCTATCACTCAGGAGGCAGGGATCTGTCTGGATCTCTGTGAGTTCAAGGATACATTCGTAACAGAGCCAGTCATGGTGACACATGCCTTGAATTCCAACACTAGTTAACCATAAAGGTCTGGAGGTCTGTACAGATAGACAGGAAGTGACAGAGCTTGGCAGAAAGAGGAAGTGATGAAGCTGGGTGGAGAGAGGATTAATTCATAATTAAATAGTTCATAGCACATCATTTTTTTCCACATCAGAATCAAACTAAGTTTGAAAATATCTTATACTTGAAACAACATAATATGGAACAGTGGTTCTCAACCTTCCCAATGCTGTGACCTTCAATACAGTTCCTCATGCTGTGGTGACCCCCAATCATAAAATCATTTTTGATGTTACTTTATAACTGTAATTTTGCTACTGTTATGAATTGTAATGTAAATATTTTTGGAGACAGGGGTTTGCCAAAGGAGTCACAATCCACAGATTGAGAACCACTGATACAGAATGATGTGAATTCTTCTTTCTCTGACTAAAATCTGTAGTGGTTTTGTTAAACCTGGAAGAACATTTTTGTCCTTTCAGCTCTAAGATTAGAAAATGTTTATCTCCCTAAACAGCATATCAGTAGTTATTTGGTCATGTTTCAGCACATGCTTAATTGGTTCATTTTAATAATTCTGGGATGTGGCTGAGTAGTTGATTGTGAGATCAAAACCGGGACTAGGCTGAAAAACTTCACCTCATAGGACATTGTCATTTTTTTGTACAATTTTTTTTTTGTCCAAAAAATTTGGACAAAGCAATAGCCGACAGAATGTGAAACAATTTTTACCAAGTAC
>NW_023413200.1:0-8580 GCF_903995425.1 Onychomys torridus
CACTCCCAAAGTAAAGCTAAATTTATGAGCTAAATCTTTCTTTCTATAATTCCTGGCATTAGGTATTTTGCTATAGTAACAGAAAACTGTCTAATAACAAGTTGCACTGTATTCAGGGCAGTCCTCTAGCTGGGGGAGGAGGAGGAGCAATTGAATCAGGCACACTCTGCTGAGGAGCCCCAGCCTTGGCTGCCTTTGTCAGTCTTACTCACAGCATGCAGGCCCCTGGAAGGTAAACCCTTTGTCCTGGATAGCCTGAGGATATTTCCTTGGAGGAACTCAAGGCACATAGAAGGTCCCTGTGCTGTGGGATGTTCTGTATGTTAAATGTGTTACTCTGATTGATTAATAAATAAAACACTGATTGGCCAGTAGCCAGGCAGGAAGTATAGGTGGGACAAGGAGAGAAGAGAATTCTGGGAAGTGGAAGGCTGAGGCAGAGACACTGCCAGCCGCCGCCATGACAAGCAAGATGTAAGGTAACAGTAAGCCATGAGCAATGTGGCAACTTATAGACTAATAGAAATGGGTTAATTTAAGATAGAAGAACTAGGTAAGAAGAAGCCTGCCACGGCCATACAGTTTATATGTAATATAAGTCTCTGTGTGTTTACTCAGTTGGGTCTGAGCAGCTCCTGTGGGACTGGCGGGTGAGAGAGATTTGTCCTAACCTGGGCCAGGCAGGACCAGGAAAACTCCAGCTACATCCTGTGTATATTTATTGAATGATACCTTGTCTAGTTGAGTCCTTCTCTGAGGTGGGAAAAAAGTTCTCACCAGACATGGTGGAACATGCCTTTAATCCTGGTACCCCAGGAGGCAGAGGCAGGTAGATCTTTGTGAGTTTGAGGCCAGCCTGGTCTATCCAGTGAGCTCTAGGTCAGCCAGGGTACACAGTAAGACCTATAAAACCAAAATTTTAGAGTTCTCTGGGGGTAACTATACCAACAGGCCCACAGGAAGATATTGTTTCTACTCGCTCATTATGGGATGCTGCTGCTGCTTCCTTTGGGGGTCCCCAGTCACAACCTGGTGTCCATGTGGGTTGGCATTGAATCTCTGAGTGGTTCTGTGTGGAAGGTTCAGCATGGTTCCTTGGATGGCTCATGCCGTGTTTGGCTGAGATCCTTTCTAGTTACTGTGAAGCCTGTTGTGACTAAAAACCCCCTGTGGTGATTTGCATGAGAGCAGGCCCCATCGGCTCAGATATTTGAACACTTGGTTCCCAGTTGTTGGAACTGTTTGGGAAGGATCAGGGGTGTGACTTTGTTGGAGGAAGTGTATCATGGGGGCGGGCTTTGAGGTTTCAAAAGCCCCTTGCCATTCCTGGTGTTCTTCTTTGTTTCCTGCTGTGGATGAAGACAGAAGCTCTCAGCTGCTCCAGCTGCCAGGCCTTGGCTCCGCCATCATGGACACTAACCCTCTGGAACTATGAGCCTAATGACTTTCTTTTCTTAGTTGTTTTGCTCAGGGTGTTCTGTCACAGCACTGGAAAAGTAATTAATACATCCACCTTGGAGGTGTCACCACCAAATCACTGGATCTAGAAACCTCCATTTGTATTTCTTTCAACGATTTCCTTTCCCTATAGGGAGCATGCACCTCAGTACCCCAGGAGTCTTCCCAGCACTGGAGCGAAGAGAGAAGCTGAGGATCAGGGCAGCCAGCCATTCATCTCTCACACCAGCAAGGGTGACAGGGTGTTGTCCTCTGACCTTCACATGTTAGCGCGCGCGCGACACACACACACACACACACAACACACACACATACACACACACACACATACACACACACACACACACACACACACACACACACACACACACACACTAACGAGCACACCAAATAGAATGAATAAATAAACTAACTCTCAGTATCTACTCAGGGTTGAGGCAGGAAGGGAGGCCCAGAAAGAGCACCCGAGTTACCTAAGGACAGGCTCAAGACAGCCAGACACAGACAGGAGGAAATGCCGGTGAATAAGATCCACTCCAAATGGACATAAATTACAGCTGAGATTACATCCCGGTATTTCGATGACATGAACCAGGAGAACAAAGCAGAGGGAGAATTTTAAATGTCAGCGCTCAGCTTCTTTGTGGAGTTTAATGACTTGGTTATTTATGCTACACGGGCTGGGACACGTGGTTCCCTGTATTTGGCAGCCCCTTGGACGTCTGGCCACTCTCCTGCTGGGTTCCAAACAACGTCACCATGGCCATTTGAATGGTTTATCTCAGAGTTGCCAGAAGGGAGAAGAGAATCTGCTCCTCCTCCTCCTCTCCTCTTCTAAAATGTGCATCATACATAATCATGGCAGACCAGGAAGAAAGCGCCAAGAAGGCTGAAGCAGAAGGCATCATGAGTGGGTTGGCCCCACCAGCTGAGAACCTCTGTGTGTCCACATGTAGTACTGTGTGCCTCCACTCCTTGGGGCGCTCTTTGGATTTGCTTTTATGTTGGTGAGCTGCCAGAATCCTAGCATGGGATCCGGGGAGACAGCGCTGTCAATTGAGTGCTCGAAGGAGGACCCGAGTTAGGGTCCCCAGACCCCAGGTAAAAGCCAGGAGTGGTGCCTCACACTTGGAATACTGGTGCTCAGGAGGTGGATTCCTGGAGCTTGCTGACTAGGAGCACAATCTGCTTGGCAGATTTCCAGGCTAGTGGGAGACTGTGTCACCAACAAAATGTGGAAGGTGCCTGAGGGGCAACAATGGAGGTGGTCCTCCGGTCTCCTTGTGTATTTACACCGACATGTACCTGCATGCCACACATGCTCGCCTCCCACACACATTTATTTGCATCTCTCCCCAGATGTTTGTGGGCAGCTGAGGGGTGCTGTTGGTGTCAGAAGCCTCCCCATCTCCTACAAAGCCTGGGCCCGCCTTCCCAGAGCCCCAGGTACTCTTCTGCAGGCTTGAGGAAGAGGCATGCGGGGCACAGTGGCAAACCTGCACAGCCGCAGCCTGGCCGTATTTCATGTTTATGCCTGCCCAGCTTCCTCCTGCTTTCTGAATGGGAAATGCAGAGAGCGGTCTGAGCTTTTTGAAGAAGCTTCAGTTCCATGTCGTTTAAATCAAGATGAATGAGGCACGCTGACAGATTTTTTGCCCACAGAAGGATGGGCAGGGATCAGGCAAGGTGACCAGTGGGGTCTCACAGCTCTCTTAGCCCCTGGGCTGGTTCCCCGATTTCCTGAGATTCCTCTTCAGCCTTAAGTTCAGCTAGTCTCTATTGCTGTCAGTGGACTTTTAGCTTGGCCTTGGCGCCTTATGAGATGGCTCTTGGAGGGAGCTGTGCTGTACACATTAAACCACACATCCATGCAAGGGCCATGCAAACTCAATTCTGTAATAAAAAAAAAAAAGAAGAATATTCTGCTTAATTGATTTTCTTAAAAAGTCTATTATACTGCAGTGAGCCTATTGATCTACAGCCCACAGGGTAATGAAACAGCCTGGTGATCAATAAGGCCAAAGTGTGTCTTGGTCCATGTCTTCTAGGTTCATCCACAAGGGGTGATGGGGGTGTTGATGGAGATTAGAGGAATTGGGGTGTGGTCAGCCCGATTCCCCAGACAGCATAGGCCTAGTGGGCAGCCTGCCTCTGAAGGCAGAGATTTATTTCTGTCAGTATAAACATAACAGATGAAGCCCTGGTGATTTCTCTTGCTCTGAAAACCACGAGAAATCGCATCAGTCATGATTTGCAGGGGGAGGGAGGGTGTGGGGGAGGGGAGAAGGCATTTTGAATCTTCGTGCTTGATTCCTCCCTTAATCCTAATCAAGGTAATATTTACTACTTGGTTCCCATGCTTGTTCCTTTTATTTTTATAGCTGTCCCCTGCCTGAAATTCTGGTTGCTTTCACAATCCCTAGAAGGCTTTTCTGTTTCGGCCTTGAATACCAAGTACAGGTAGCTGCTATCCTATCCTCGAGAAATCATACTGTCGAATGAGATAAGACACCTGCAGTAAGGCTCTCCCCACAGTCAAGGGTATGTGCTGACAGGGTTGCTGCTGTTTCCTGCAGAGAGAAAGCTCCTACACTTGAAGTAATCTTGGGTGCTATTAATTCCAGAATTTATCATTTGCATTTGCCCTGAAACCACAGGCTACTGCTGGACACAGATGCAAACTGGTCCTGCAAAATTGAATTGATTTGGGGCCACATGTGTTTTTTTTTCCAAGGAGAGTAGCTGTGTGGACCCTCTTCCCCTCTGATGAAGTTGGCTGGCTGGCTGCGAGTGGGGAGCGCAAACCTCCAGCCAGCAGCAGTTTGAAAGAAGGGCACTGGGAACCTGGAGGGGTTTTCAGGAAGGAGGGAGGTAGCCAGTGGAGCAACTATCATTGGCTACAGTGCAGAACTGTATTTCTTACCAATACTTTTTTTTTTTATAAGTATGTGTGCACTAGCTTGTGTGTGAGTGTACATATGTGTGCAGGTACACATGTGGAAGCCAGAGGTCAGCATCAGGCGTCTTCCTCAGCTGGTTTCTACCCAAGTGTTTGAGGCAGTGTCTCTTGTTGGACTAGAGTTTGCTAAGTTGGCTGGACCAGCTGGCTAGTGAGCTCTGGGGATCTGCCTGTCTCCACCTCCCGGTGCTGAAGTTACAAGCACTCAGGCTGCATGATGTACTGGCTTTTCCCATGGGTGCTGGGGATCTGAATTCTAGCCCTCGTGCTTGGGAGACGATAGTTAATCTTACCAATTGGCCAGTGGGCATGTCTGTGGGGGCATTTCTTGATTGTTGATTGATGTGAGGGGGCCCAGCCCATTGTGGGCAGTACCACTCCTAGGCAGCTGGGCTTTGGCTCTGAAAGGTAACTGAGGCAGCCGGGGAAGCAGGTCAGTAAGCAGTGCTCCTCCATGGTCTGTGACTTAGCTTCTGCTCCAGGTTCCTGCCTTGGCTCCCTGCCTGGTGGGATGTAATATGAAATAAACCTTTTCTGCTCCACGTTGCACTTTGCTCCCGGTGCTCATGACACCATCAGAAAGCAAACGAGGACAGAAGGCAAACACTTTACAGACCGAGCCACCTCCCTAGTCTCTGCCTTTGCTTTATTGAGACATGGTCTCGGTCTCACAGTGTAGCTGAAGCTGCCGAGAACGCACTATGTAGCCCAGGCTGGATGAGCTCATGGTCCTCCTTCTTCAGCTTCCCATGTGCTGGGACTGTAGATGTGTGCAACAGTGTCCCACTCTCAGAACCTGTTTCCCTACACACATAAAACAACTATGACAATAATGGCTTTCACAGTGGGACAAGCTCTGCTCCGAGTCTTGCATGATACAGGTCATTGACTCCTCACAAGAAACAGCCTGCTGGGAGTTGTTACTCTCTCATTTCACAGACGAAACTGAGGTGGGCTCTGGGAAGGTCCCCGAGGCAGGTGACCCTCACATAAATTATACATCCTGAGTCGGGTGTGAAATTTGACCCTCCTTCCTTAGTTCCCCAGGAACCTGGAGGCAGACTGCTGAATTGGAACACCCAGTGACTCTCTGAGAGAGGGAAGGGAAGGTTCCAGTATGTCTTTTAAAAAGCCCATCACCTTAGGAGGGTGCAAATAGTCATTAAAAAGTCCCATGTGTTCGTCTTCTAGCAGGTCAAATGGGTCCATTGTGGAGGGTAGCTTTGGGGTTGGGCAGCTGCAGAGAGAAGGGCAAGAATGAGTGTGGCCAGAGCAGGAGGAATGCCCCTGCCTTGGGATAGCAGGGGTTGAGAGGAGGGGGGCTGGGCTCTCAGTGGAGGCTGCTGGTGTTTTTTCCATTGTTCCAGAGAGTTCTCAAGCTCCTGAATGGCACCCATCCATGCTAGGTGCCAGGACGCAGCAGGGGAGCACAGGGACACACTCAAAAAGTGAAAGAGAAGCAGAGGAAGGCTGACTGGAGGGACCATAAGTTCAGAAGAGAAATCCTGGACCTACCCAGCAGTATTCCTTGGCACACACATGGACTGTGCATATGCAGAAAGCAGAAAGCCTTGTGCATTTATTCCGCTGGGGCAACGGACACAAGAGGAGGCATGACTAGGTGCCCAGCCCTTGGTGTCATTAGGGACATTAGGGTTATTTCCCTGACCTGGCCTAGTTTCCCATTTTGTTTGCAGCTAGTGGTGCTGTTTGGGGAGGTTGTAAAACCTTTATGAGGTGGGGCCAAGCTGGAGGAAATGGCTCTCTGGGAAAGCAGACCTTGAGATGCATAGCCCAGCACCATTTCCTATCATTTCCCTGCTTTTTAAATAATAAAAAAAAAAAAGTTTAAAAAAATGTATGTGTGGGTATTCTGCCTGCATGAATAGTATGTGCCCCACATACTTTCATGCCTGGTACCTGCAGAAGCCAGAAGAGGGCACTGGGTCCCCTGGAATTGGAGTTACAGCCAGTTGTGAGCCATTGTGTAGTTCCTGAAACCTGAACCCAGGTCCTCTGGAAGAGCAGCCAGTGCTCTTAACTCCTGAACCATTATCTCCAGTCCCTTTAAAAAAATCATTAAAAAGTTTTTGTTTATATGTAATGTGAGTATATGCTACATGTGTACAGGTGCCCATGGAAGGCGTGAGAGGGTATCGGATCCCTGGGAGCTGAAGTAACAGGAGGCTGTGTGCAGCCTGATACGAGTAATTGGAATGCAACTTGCATCCTCTGCAAAAGCAGCAAGTGCGCTTCACTGCTGTGCCATCTCTGCAGCTCCTTAATTCCATGCTTGTCAACTGTTCGGTCACAACAATAAGAAAAATAACTAATACAGCATATGTATATATGTTCCTATCTACATACATATATGCATATGTTTATACTCACACATATATCTACATGCATAGCTATGCAATATATAGATGTTCGTATATGTGTGTATTTATATATATAAACATAGCTATATTATTCATATATATGCACATATATTTATATCTACCTAAATACATAATCATATACATGCATATGTATTTTTATCTACCTACACACATATGTACAGTTATCATATATGCCTACATTTTTATATCTGTCTAAACACACATATACAGATATTCATGTCTATGTAAACACATGTATGCACATATGTTTATCTCTATACACAGTCATGCATGCATGCACACATGGGCTTATTGTTTTCTCTCCTTGGCTAGGGTATTGGAGGGATCTTTTTCTCCATAGGATGACATCACAGTAACTTTTAAAGCTATATTTTTTCCCTGTAAATTCTTTCCTTCTACCATGGGGACTTTGGGGATCAAAGTCAAATCCTGAGACTTGGAAGCAGGTGGTACCTTTACCACTGAGCTGTCTTGCAGCCCTACAGCGACTCACCTTGAGGCTGATCCTGTGGCCACATTCTCTCTGGAAAGTGAGAGTGGCCGTCCTGCCCTGGAGAGGCAGGTGTCAGTTGCATCTAACCTTCCCTTGCTCCTGAAGCAAACTGTGCAGGAAGTCTCTGACATGTCAAACTGGCAAATGGATGGGAGAATTTGGAAGATGTCAAACCTGACCCGCACCTATAAGGCTTAAAAATATGGTAATGCAATTAGCAGCCTCGACAGCCTAATGAAGCCGCTCTAAAACGCTGATAAAATACCACCGAAGGAAGTGCTCAAGAGGCACTTCAAACTCCCCCAAAATATGAAGTGTGTCCTTGCAGAGAAAGTGGCAATCTAGCCTCCTTTCTTCAAGCTTCGAGATTAATTAGGGGCTTATTTAGTGCATGAATGAGGGAACAAATGAACTCTTGGATTGAAAGCACTGAGACCGATTTAAAATTTTTTTTTTTTTAACAATCATAAAAGTCTTCATTAGATATCACCACCAGCAGGCTTTGTCCTCGGGGAGGAGACTGCCCTCCCTCCACTACCGCCTAACAAAAGGCCTTTCTTCCCAAGGCTCAGCTTGCAGGCTTGTCTGGGTTCCAGGCAGTTTCAACATTCAACTTGCCCTCCAGAGCCTGAGTGTGAACCTAACCATTCTAGAACAGAGAGGCCAAACAGGTGAGGTGGGGGGAGGAAGGACGCATCTGCCTCCTTGGAGGCCTTATTCTCTCCTCAGCCATTTGTGATGAAGGGACAAATAGCGGTCTAGGGACATGACTCAGCTGGTAAAGTGCTTGCTTGCAAGTACAGGGGCCTGAGTTGGACACTTAGAACCCATGTTGAAACAACAGCGGTACAAAAACAAGTCAGGTAAGGTAGTACATGATTTAGAGCTGAGGAACAACACTGAAGGTCATCCTCTGGCCTACACACACACACACACACACACACACACACACACACACACAGGAAGTAGATGGATAGAGATGGCTCAGTGGTTAAGAATACTTACTATTCTTGCAGAGGGCTTGAGTTCCCAGCACTCATGTCAAGACGTCTACAGCTACCTATAACTCTAGCTTGGTGGGGAAATAACACCTTCCTTTGGATTCCATGAGCACTGTACTCAGGTGTACAAACCTGTATACAGTCACACACTTATACACATAATTAAAAACAAATTCAAAGCAACGAAAGACTTAAAGAGAATACACAGGTATGGGAGAGGCAGCAGTGTTTGGGTAGAGGCAGGACCGGCAGCTCTGGCCACTCTTA
>NW_023413201.1:0-7563 GCF_903995425.1 Onychomys torridus
GTTTCCTGCTGGCTAGTCACATAACCCATTTGGATTAGGATTCAGCCCTCCTTCACATCACCTCCACATGGAGCTCTTAGCCCTTCCTGAAGCCACCCACTACTTCTCCTCTGTGTTTGGTAGGACAACAGTCCACCCCAGGGATTCCTAGCTCAGTCAGACTAGGCCAGCATGTGCCAGCAAGATGAAGGTGCTCACCACCAACCCTGATGGCCTGAGTTCATTCTACAGGACCCACATGGTAGAAGAGAGAATGAACTCCTACAAGTTGACATCTGTCCTCTATATGTGTACGTTTGCATCTGTGTATGTGTACAGGCACACACACACACACACACACACACACACACACACACACACACACAAGGCTATGAATGGTGGTCCAAGAATTTAATCCTAGCACTCCAAGAAGCACAAGCAGGCTCAACTCTGTGAGTTCAAAGACAGATGATGTGCATAGTGAGTTCCAGGACATCTGGAGGTTACTTAGTGAGACCCTGTCTCAAATAAATAAAGACATAAATAAGTAATTGTTTATTGTAACAAAATCTTATAAAGGCCACATCAACACTTGTTGCTTCCCGGCATACCCCAAGTCCCCTTGGGTGAACCACCCTGCCATATGGATGCCTCCCTTCTCCTAGCTCCTTGCCTGGCGTGGAGTAAAGTGAGGTGTAGAAATAAGACCTTCCTGTGAGTATAGGGTCATCTGGGGATTTCTGAGGGGTCTGTGCCCTTCCTAAGACCTGACACTGAGTACCTGCTGTAAGATAAGGTCCATGGACCCTTGGAGGTACTGGTCACTGGTCCTCAAAGCTCCAGGTGCAAGTTATGAGGGAGGTGACCAAGCCTCTGCAGGGTGCCTGTGAGCTGCCTTGGTGTCCTAAACACTCTGGGGAGTTTTCACAGGCTCTGCTCAGTGGAGATCCACTGTTGAGATGTAGTAGTGGGCATGCCTGGACACTGCAAACATTTGGAGGCTAAGGCAGAAAGTTTGCAATTTCTAGGACAGGTTGGATTCTGGGGTCCACTGGTCTGTGCTCATACACCATCAGTGAGCTCCAGGTTCAGAGAGAGATCCTGTCTTAAAAAAAGATGGAGAGTGCTAGAGGAAGACATGGCATAGATGATTTCTGCACATGCACACACACAAAGCTTTCTGAAAAGGGGTATGGAGAAGAGGAAGAGAAAAAAGAAGAAACTGAGGTTCAGAGAGCAAGTTCACACAACTCTGAGGGGATGTAGCTCAGGGCCACATCACATGCTAAACACCCTAGGTTACATGCTCAGCAACATAAAAAAATATTTTGTCTGCAGGGACCCTTCTTCCATCCTGTCCTTGGTGGCAGGGCTAGCCTCAAATGATGTATTCATTTCTGGGAGCAGCAGAACCTAGCATGAGTTGCCCAAAGTCTGGAAACATAAAGCAAATTTGAGATGGATGGAGAAGAGGCCAACATGGTCTTTTCATGCCTCACAAGCCCTAATCTAGCAGGATGTGAATGAGCAGTCCCTCGGTTTAGTCTCTTCACTGGGAGGAGAAATCAAGGCCTGGAATAGGCATCCAAAGGTATGTAAGGAACTCAGGCTTCTTGGGATAGCCAGGGCAAGGAGGTTGGTAATTATGTGTTCAAACTGTGACCCATTTACATTCAAGGCTTCTGTGTCTGGAGTTGAGGCCAGAGCCACATACAGAGGACGATGTCTGGACCATGATGCTTGTGGCGTGGTGGGGGTTGTGAAGGAGCAGACAGCAAGGAAAGGTGACTACCAACAGGAATAGCTTTGTGACTTGGAAGGCATACTGGAGGGATGCCTAGAGAACCCTCATGACAAGTTGGGTACAGGATGGTCCCAGGTTCCAGATGTAACCAAGAAAGGGCATTCAGGCACATCTACCACCTTTATATTGACTGAACTAAGCCTGTCACAGACAGTCAGAGACGTTGGGATTTCATATAAATGAGGTCCTGGAGACACCAAGGTTATTGATAAGGACCTACAAACAGTAGGACAGTTGTAGCAAGTCTTTCTATATACTGCCAGCTCCCAAATAATGATACTGAAACTTGCTATTAATTATGAAAGCTTGGCCTTAGGTTAGGCTTGTCCCACTAACTCTTATAACTTAAATTAACCCATTTTTAATCTATGTTCTGTTGCAAGGCTAGTTACCTTGTCTTTCCACACTGCTCATGATACTTTCTCTGAATCTGGCTGATAACCCTATGTTTCTTCTTCCCTCTCTGAACCCAGAAGTCTCACCTAACCTCTAGCAGCCTAGCTACTGGCTATTGAACGCTTTATTAAACCAATCACAGCAACACTTCTTCATACAATGTAAGGGAATATTTGGCAACAGACAGTGGGTACCAGTTGATGAGGGAAAGGGTACCAGTACCCATCTTGAGAGATGCTTCCCCCTCCCCTCCTCTAAAGGTATTTGCTGACCAGCAATTTCAGAAGTGACCAAAAATTGAACTTGTAAGGCTAGGACAATAAGTCTATGTATCCTGGACTTGGCAAAACAAGATATAGGGAGTAATGGGCTCAACTGACCAGAAGTTGAACTCAGAGGAGAGGAGGAATAGAACAATAAATCTGAATGTATATATCCTGCGTTAAACAAAAGCAGGGCATAGGGAGTAAAAACTTATGTCTCTGTAGATACCATGAATCCTGTTAGCCATGAGTAATCTCATGCTTGTAGTTCAACTAGTAACTTCAAAGAACTCCCTCACCTAGAGCCCCCTCACAATCCCAAGCTACATGTAAACTTTTCCTATATAAATCCCTTAAAGTGAGTGCTCAGGGCTGTCCTCCTCCACCCGCTGTGTTGGATGTTGGATGGCTGACCAAGCTTGCTTTTTTTGTTTTTAAAACCTCTGTGTGCTTGCATTGGATATTAGCTCTGTGGTGGCCTTGCTAGGGGGACTTGCAACCTGGGCACAACAATGAGGACTTGGGGTGTGTCTACAAGTTGGGAGAACTCTGAAGAGAGCTGATGGTGAATGTTGGATATATATGTCCATACATATATTAGGCTGGACTAGAACTCAGTATGTAATCCAGGATGGCCTTGAAATTTTAAGTTAGTTTTACATTGCTCTGGGTGTGGGGTGTGTATGACCCAGTATGAGTGTGGAGGTCCAAGGACTTGTGGGAGTCAGTTGGTTCTCTGATTCCACCATGTGGATCCTGGGGACACTGAACTTAAGTCACCAGCCTTGGTGTTGAACACTTTTACCTGACAAGCCATGTTTCTGGCCCACTATGAACACACACACACACACACACACACACACACACACACACACACACACATACACACAGCCTGCATATGGACCTCATGTTTGCTTGGTGTCCATGAGATCAGAAGAGGGATTTGGATCCCCTGGAACTGGAGTTAAATGGGTGTGAGCCTCCATGTAGGTGCTGGGAACTGACCCTGGGTCCTCTGGTAGAGCAGTCAATGTGCTTAACCATTTAGCCTTCTGTCTAGCCACTCAATATGAGTGGTTTTTCCCTCTTTGTAGCCTTGGCTGTCCTGTAATTCATGATGTAGACCAGGCTGGGCTGGAACTAAGAGATCTGCCCAACTCTGCCTCATGAGTATTGAGATTAAAGGCATGCACCACAACTACCACTGCCCAGCAGAATATGAACTTTTTTATGGCACTGAAGTGTGCCTTTAACAAGTAGGTGAGAGTTTATCTGTGTATTTATCACAATTGAAATAATTGTGTACAGGGTCTTGCTATGTAGCATGGCCTAGCATCCTCTTCTTGATATTGCTAACATCATATCTTGAATGTTGGGATGACCAGATTGCACTTCAACCATCAGACCCATTCTCAGGGACTGCATAGGCGTGTGGTAAAGCAAACATTGCACCAAACAGAGTTGACACTTATGAGGTCATGTGGGACCTCCCTGTAGTAGATATATGTTCTATCTATGACCTTGAATCACTGCCCCTAGAAATGTAGCAAATAATGTCCTACCTCACTATGACCTTAAAGTATCTGCCCTTGGGGCATGTTCCCAGGGTCTATCCTTAATACCTGAGACCACACTGCTCCTTTTCTCTTCATTGTGGGCTTGAATGCTGGGATGGATTCAGACAGAAGAACAGTGTGGGCCTGTCCTTCGGCCTTTCAGGACCCTACAATAAATCTCTTGTACTGGAGTAAGTCTTCCTCCCGAATAAATTTCTTTACCCTTTAAGCAAACTCCATAGATTTCTTATAATACACCCCATTTCTTCTACAAGGTCTGACATTCCACCTTATTATCCCAAGCTCCAGGGTTTAAGGACAGGAGCTTGCCAGATCTTATAGCATAGCATGGGTCTGAAGGCCTCACAAAATCTCCACCCTGCATGATGACCATGGGCCAGCGAGACACCACTGTTCTCCATGGGTGTTCAGCTGTTACTATGTCATGAATTCCCAACACTGAAGATGGACAAGTCCTTATAGTCCTTTCAGCATGGTTCTTTAGGTCAGGGGGAGTCTCTGGCGGGCTGTGGCTGTGGTGTGAGAGTTTGGTGGCAGCAGCTACAGGTCACTAGAAGTTCACTGTCACACATTCCATGGAGAATCCTCAGACCAATTCAGGGCACCTGCTCTCTTGGGAAGCCTGGGAGATGCTCAGCCTGACATCCAGGAAGTAGACAAGGCAACACCAGCCTTGGCCAGTAGCCTCTCCTGGGTATATTAAGGATAGCCACAGCCAGGGCAGTCCAGGGGATGAGGACATGTAGATGGAGCCCTGGCAATCATCTCCTGAGTGGATGAGGAGTGTCTCCCAGGGAATACGGACAGCATGTGTAGGGCTGTCTTAGAGACATGCCAGGGTGGTATAGTGAAAGCAAGGACCAGGAAGAAAGGAAGGTGGTCTGGTGGGGGCAGAGCTGGACAGCCTGAGAGGCAGACAGCTGGTGTGGTGGTCATGGAATTGGTGGGTTTTGTTTGATTGATTTTTGAGACAGACTCACTGTGCAGATCTGGCTGACCTTACCTGGCTATGTAGACCAGGGAAGCCTCCACCTCACAGAGATCTGCATGTCTCTCCTTTCGGAGTGTTGAGGCATGCACCACTACTCACCAGGCTAAACATCACAATTTTTAAAAAGAAATTTGTTACAATATAAGTTGTTTTGTATGTTGGTGTGTGAACCATAGTGCATGAGACTCACTTCCCTCCTTCCATCATGTGGGGCCTGGGGAATCAAACTCAGGTTGTCATGGCTTTAATCAGTATGCCACCCACACTCCCTAAAACTGGTTTGTTTATGCACAGCCAAAGTGTAGAAAGGAAACTCAAGTGTGCTCAGGCCAAAAGAACTGTGTTTCCTACAATTACATACCATATCTAGTTCAACATTGCTTATGAAATTGATACAAACAACAGCTCCTCTTATATCCAGGGCTCTGAAGTTGCTGATTAGAAACGTGAGAGCATAGCACAATATGTATCTTCATTTGAGCCCCAGAGTGACTTGGTTTACAAGAAATGAACTGTTGCTTGTGGAAAGACACAGAGCCCAGGATTTGACTCCATTTCTGAAGGGAAATTCAGAGCAGAGTTCTCTTCCATGAAACACACTCTGCTTTAGAGCAAGAAGCACGCTCCTGTTTTCCACAGTTGCCAATACAGTAGGAAATGTGAGCTTGCTCAGATCAAAATAACTGTGTTTCCTACACATACAGATAATATCTAGTTCAACTCTGCTTAGGAATCTGATACAAACCACAGCTCATGTTACATCTAGTGTTCTGCAGTTTCTGGTTAGAAACGTGTGAGCTTATTGCACTGTGTATCTTCATTTGAGCCCCAGAGTGACTGGGTTTACCAGAAATTAACTGTTGCTTGTAGGAAGACACAGACCCCGGGTTTTGACTCTGTTTCTGAAGGGAAATTCAAGGCAGAGTTCTCATCCATGAAACACACTCTGCTTTAGAGCAAAAAGCATGCTTATACATTCCAGATTTTCCAAAAGAGCAGGAAACGCGAGCATGCTCTGAACAAATGAACCGTGTTTCCTACACTTTCAGACCTTATCAAGTTCAACTATGCTTATTAAACTTATACAAAACACAGCTCCTCTGACATCCTGTACTCTACAGGTGCTTGTTAGTATCATGTGAACTTTGGGCACTGTGTATCTATATTTCAGCCCCAAAGTGACTGGGTTTACCAGAAATGAACTGTTGCTTGTAGGAAGACACAGAGCCTGGGATTTGACTCCATTTCTGAAGGGAAATTCAGACCAGAGTTCTCATCCATGAAACACACTCTGCTTTAGAGCAAGAAGTATGCTCCTGCTTTTCACAGTTGCCAATTCAGCAAAAAACGTGAATGCATGCTAAGAACAAAATAACTCTGTTTCCTACACAAACCAACCATATGTAGTTCAACTCTGCTTATGAAACTGAAACAACCACAGCTCCTCTGACATCAAGTACTCTACAGTTGCTGGTTAGAAACGTGTGAACTTAGGGCACTGTTTATCTTCATTTGAGCCCCAAAGTGACTGGGTTTACCAGAAATGAACTGTTGCTTGTTGAAAGACACAGAGCCAGGGATTTGACTCGGTTTCTGAGGGGAAATTCAGAGCAGAGTTCTCTTCCATGAAACACACTATGCTTTAGAGCAAGAAACACGCTCCTGTTTTCCAGATTTTCCACTGAAGCAGGAAACTCAAGTGTGCTAAGGTAAAAAGAACTGTGTTTCCTAAACTTAGGTACCATATCTAGTTCAACATTGCTTATGAAATACGTACAAACGACAGCTCCTCTTACATCCAGTGCACTGCAGTTGCTGATTAGAAACGTGAGAGCTTAGCACACTGTGTATCTTCATTGGAGCCCCACTATGACTGGGTTTACCAGAAATTAACTGTTGCTTGTAGGAAGACACAGAGCCTGGGATTTGACTCCGTTTCTGAAGGGAAATTCAGACCAGAGTTCTCATCCATGAAACACACTCTGCTTTAGAACAAGAAGCATGCTCCTGCTTTCCACAGTTGCAAATACAGCAGAAAACGCGAGCTTGCTCAGATCAAAAGAACTGTGTCTCCTACACATACGGATCAAATCTAGTTCAAGTATGCTTACAGAACTGATACAACCACAGCTCCTCTTACATACAGTACTCTGCATTTGCTGGTTAGAAACATGTGAGCTTAGCGTACTGTGTATCTTCATTTGTGCCCCAGAGTGACTGGATTTTCCAGAAATTAACTGTTGCTTGTAGGAAGTCACAGACCTGGATTTAACTCCGTTTCTGAAGGGAAATTCACAGCAGAGTTCTCATCCATGAAACACACTCTGCTTTACAGCAAGAAGCAAGGTCTTTCTTTCCTGAGTTCCCAATACAGCAGGAAACGCGAGTGTGCTCAGAACAAAATAAATGTGTTTCCTACACATACAGATAATATCTAGTTCAACTCTGCTTAGGAAACTGATACAAACCACAGCTCATGTTACATCTAGTGTTCTGCAGTTTCTGGTTAGAAAGAGATGTAACAAGAGCTGTGGTTTGTATCAGATTCCTAAT
>NW_023413202.1:0-5927 GCF_903995425.1 Onychomys torridus
CAAAATAACAGACCATGATTCCACAGGGCAGCCCCAAAATCACTTGGGATACACTTAGAATACTCTAGGGAATTCTTCCTAATCCTAACTGTCATAGGGTGACAGAATGATACAAGAGCAGGTGTCCTTTAAGCACCAAGTCAAGCTTTTCTGAGCTGATTTGCATGTTGAGGCTTTAGCCCCAGTGCGGATTGCTCAAAGCATCTTAAAGGCAGCTTTCCAGGGTCCAAGAATAGACTCTAGTCCAGGTCTCAGAGATGGGGTCACCTGCTCTCCTGCTGAGGCTACTGCTGCTCTGGGTTCCAGGTGAGAGGGTGCAGTGTTGAGAGCAACCACTGTGGCCATGACTGTTTCCCATGCTTTGCTGTCCTGATCATTGAAATTATGGCATTTAATTATGTGGTTCCTAGCTACCTTCATTTTCTTATTTTTTAATTACTTTATGTGTGGTTGTTTTGTTTGTGTGCATGTCTGTGTATCCCAAGTATGCCTGGTACCTGTGGAGGCAAGAACAGGCCTTAATCCTCTGTAATTGCAGCTACAGACATTGTGAGACATCAAGTGGGTGTTGGGGACCAGACCTAGGTTCCCTGGCCAGGGCTTTTAGCCACTGAGCCATCTCTCCACCCCAAATTACCTAGCTCATTCTTCTTATTTTTATCCAAGGTAAAGCTCAAGATTGCTGTTAACGACTCCACATTTAACGGTGATACACCAGGATGGTTTCAGTACATCTGTGACAGTAATATGTGTGTTTATCATTCTAGGCACCACTGGGGACATCCTACTGACCCAATCTCCAGCTTCCTTGGCTGTGTCACTGGGGCAAAGGGTCACCATTTCCTGCAAGGCCAGCCAGAGTGTCAGTGACTTCCTTATCAAATATATGAACTGGTACCAACAAAAACCAGGACAGCACCCCAAACTTCTCATCTATAGAGCATCCAATCTAGCATCTGGAGTCCCTGACAGGTTCAGTGGCAGTGGGTCTGGCACAGACTTCACCCTCACCATCCATCCTGTGGAGGCTGATGATGCTGCAACCTATTACTGTCAGCAGAGTAAGGAGCTTCCTCCCACAGTGCTCCAGGGCTAAACAAAAACCTCCTGGGGTTGCTGCTCACTGGGGCTCAGTCTCTCAGCTGTCACTGTTCCCAGTACATCTCAGCCATAGAACCCTAGAAGTTTGTTTCCCAAGTGGGGGATGCTGTGAGACAGAAACTTTTTAAACTATGTGTGTCTTCGTCCCACTCTGTGTGCTCTATAATCTAACAACTCATTATATTATAACATTTGCTAATAAAGACCTCTCTGGTACTATTTCAAAGCATTTCTATACTCAATAGATTGACTAGAAAGCAATTTTGAACTTACAAAAATCTTTCTCTGGATCATTCAAAATAATAAGAGCTTTGAACATTGAAGGTTGTAAGTTGTCTTGCTGACATTCTCACACAACGTGTTTTCACTTCTATGTGCTTGGGGTTACAAAAATCCTTTCCGGTAGATCACAGATGTGAGGTTTCTGGAGCTGTTTTTACTGCTTTGATTCTGACCTGAATCTCTGCATCCATCATGGACTTGTGTTCACACTCTTGGATTTATCAGCTGTTCTCTCTTTCATGTCCAAGAGTCAAGTTTTTTTAAACTGTCTTCCACATATGTGGACATGCTCTCTTTTTGCTCTCCTTCATTTATAATTCCATTTTCACTCCCTTTTAGGGGGTGGGGATAAATAAGGTCTCACTCTATATCCTGTGCTCACCTGGGATTCACATTCTAACACTCACTGACAGTGAACTTACAACCTGGCTGCCCCATCCCCTAACAGCTGGATCATGGAAACACATGCAGCTCCATTCCATTGTCTTGTTGTTCTCCCATTGCAGATGCAGGAACTCCAGAGGACCAAGAGTGCACAGCCACTGTCATGGACGGTTAACTTCCCAGACACCTTCTACTTCTACATGAGCCTTCCTTGAGCATCTGCATCCTCCCATGTGGAACAAGAAAGCACAAGAGAATGATCTTTAGCAAATTTTCTCAGATGCACATCTTCTGAATTTTTCAAGTTTTCAGTCCTAGATCACAGTACTGAAACTGTATTGTGTTAGTTTCCTAAATGCACAACAGTTAACACAAACTCAGTGACTTAGGAGCTCAACATCTGAGCAGGGTAAGTCTGGGTCCTCTCCTCAGGCTCTCATGGCTACAGTCAAGGTGTTGTCAGGCTGCGTTCTCACCTGGGCACTCAGAGACTCTCCTCCCCAGCTCAGTCAGCATGTTTACACAGGAACTGTGTGGCTGAGTTGCTACACCCTTATTAACAGTGGGCTAGCAGCTTCCCTAAGGTCCTACCAGCACTGTTGGATCTCAGTTACCACACCAGCAAGGGGGTGCACAACAGAGAGGAAATGGTTTCTCTTTAATGGCTTTGACCTGATTATGTCAGGTATACCCAGGTCAATCTCCCTTTAAATGAACTCCGAATTCTTGGAATTTGTATATTTTTTACATCTACAAAATCTTACTTCCTCCGAAAAAAGGACAAGAAGAATGTGACACAGGAGACTTTGCTGCAGCTGGTTAAGGGCAAATGAAGATTTATTGCATATTATAACCAAAATTAAAAAAAAAAAGATTCAGGGCTGGAGAGATGGCTCAGAGGTTAAGAGCACTGACTGCTGCTCTTTCAGAGGCCTGAGTTCAATTCCAGCAACCATATGGTGGCTCACAACTATCTGTAATGAGATCTGGTGCCCTCTTCTGGCCTGCAGGGATACATGCTGTATACATAATAATAATAAATAAATAAATCTTTTAAAAAAAAAAAAGAAAGAAAGAAAAAAGATTCATATACAAACCACCTTGTAACCTTAGAAGTGTAGGTTTTAAAAAAAGCAATCACTATTAAGTTATATAAAAGGTATTCATTCATAGTGCAATCTCATGGTTAAAAGTAAATTTAAAGTCATAAAAAAAATCTGACTTTCTTTCTGTATTTTAGAGAGCAGAAGACAGTCACAAATCGCTCACAGAGCAGCAGCAGTTGCTCCAGAGGCAGTATTATGACCTCTGGGTCTTAGGAGTCACTTGGAGCAGAAAATAAGAAGCTGATATTGGGCTTTTTCTGTACCTCCTGAAAATAAAGTCACCTGTGGGTAGCATTCTGGAATCTTATGGCTCCTTCACTCGAATTCCTTTATGTTACTGCAGAAAAAAGAAAAAGAAAGAAAAAAACATTTTTATGTGCCTTTGGCAATGAGGAAAGCCAGCAAGTGCACTGGGAGCTGAGTGGGACCCAGCCTTCTACATCTGCTCCATGAGTCTTCACATCTCTGTTCTCACTGATGTGTACCTGTGCCGTGTCAGGGGAGCTATCAGGTGGCAACTGAACTTCAGATATTGACCCACCAGAAAGCAAGGCACTGATGGGTGAATCTTGGATAGATAAGGCCCCGAGGGATTCGGCTGCAGAATGTCTCTTGCTACTACTGTGCCATTATGTGTTTACTGCTGCCATTTTTCTCTGGTATCTGGCATGGTGTGAATGGGTGTAGGAGGATCCCCACTACCTTTAATGTAGTGTGACTATCTCATGGAAATATCTTCTTCTAATGGACGTTTTTATCTGTGGATTATTATGAAGATAATTTTCTCTCAAGCTGTACTGTTTAACTGAAGTAATGATTTTATACATTAATAGTATTAGTTTAAAAAGAATTTTGATGATTAAGGGTTTTTAACAAGTATAGTAAGAGTTTATGATACTGATTAGTTTAGTGGGAAAATTAATATACGTAAAGATAGGATAGAGTGTTGCCCCCACCCCTAATAAAGCAAAGGCTGCAAAGGGTAGAAAATAGGACAGGAAGTGTCACACGGTATGACTTAGGAGTTTCTATTGAGTAGCCGTATAGACTGTGGCTTAGGGTAACGATTAAGGAAAACAACTGAGTCCCATAAACCAGGCTAGCTCAAGTTCTTTTCATCTTAAGGTTGATTGATGTGTTCACGGGTTTCAGTGTGCATCACAGCTAAAACAAAGCTTTAAAAAATGACTTAAAGTTAGGTTCAGATGTTTTTCGTTAATGGCTTTGAGGTAGAAAATATTGTAGAACAGTTTAAAGTTTAGAAAGCCAAACTTTTAATTGTTGAGTGAAGGACTCATTGAAGTCAGGGAACAAAAACAATGGCTGTTGCGGCCTGATGTACTTCTCTTGCTAGGATAGGTTGATGATCAAAAGTGATGATTAATTCCTTGCACCCATTTCTGCCCTCAGATTCCTGGTATAAAAAACTGTTGATGAGAGGGTGTGCACCCTGAGAATTTAAAGAAGAGCTCAGTGATGGTCTTTCATACATAACACTTCAGATTTGTGATTCTTTTAAGATTTTTTATAAGATTATCTTTTGAGATAAATAATGAAGTGATTGATTCTTTCTTTGTAATCACAAGAATGCAGCCTGCCAGTAAAAGAACTGACCAAGAAAAACACCTTGCTTGCTTACACTCTGTTAATGTATAGCAAGTTGCTTGGACATGAATGTATGTTCTTGAATAATTTGTTTTTCACCTGTATTATATGTAGTTGGAGAGCTTCTCTCCAGGATCCACCAAGCCCCCGCGGTCCCACAACTGACACTGACATTATTTAAACTGCTTGGCCATTAGCTCAGGCCTACCATTGTCTAGATCTTACTCTTAAATTAACCCATTTCTGTTAGTCTATACTTTGCCACGTAGCTTGTGGCTTACCAGTACCTTCCAGGCCAATGCTGGGATGGCTATCCACTACAATTATATAAAACGTTTAATCATGTAAAGAAAATGGGAAAAATGTTGTTCTTACTTGTATTCATTGTAATCATTCATGTAAAAAATAGAGCATAACCACATTGTAATTTTTATATTGCTTGAAAGATTCTGCTGGAGTATATAAACTGTAAAGGAAAAAATAAACACACAGAGGGTTGGGGATTTAGCTTAGTGGTAGAGCTCTTGCCTAGCAAGCACAAGGCCCTGGGTGCTGTCCTCAGCTCCGGAAAATAAAAAAATAATAATTTTTTTTTAAAAATTTAAAAATAAACACACAGCAGGGAAACATCTGGATAGAGGTAAGAAAAGAAATAAAGAGATGATAGAGAGACCCTAAAGGGAGAGGGTGTGCATCTATGTGTGTGTGTGGTGTGTGTGTGTGTGTGTGTGTGTGTGTGTGTGTGTGTGTTTCCCTTTTTGCTGGCTCCAGAGAGTTATGTTTGCCCTGCTCACCAGCCCTGGGGAATTAAGTCTTACTCTCTCAGATAGAAAAGTCAATTGAGTGATTAGTCTGCCAACTCAGTGGCTTCCCCTCAATTCCTGAGCAGCTCAAGGCTGGTCCTCACAGGAGCATATCTGTCATATCTTCTCTGCTATAGTCCATTTTCTTTTTGCTGTGCCTAGATATCTTAAACTGGGTAACATAAAGAAAATAAATCTAATTATTATGGTTTTGGAAGCTGGAAATTCCAAGAGCATGCTGCCAGAATCCCACTATGAAGAGCTTCCTTGGCAAACATCATATGATGAGATATAGCCAGTGTGCCAACTCTGTTCTTTCTTCCTTTAATTATAAAGTTACTACTTCCATCATGGACCTGAGCCTCATGACCTCATGTAATCATAATTGCCTCCAAAGACTCCCCCATCAGAGAGCAATGTGTATATTGGGGGATTACGTTTCCAACCATGAATTTATCATGACTTACTTGAGCCATGGAATTCTCCAACCACTCCCCTCAGGTTCTTGCTTGCTATGTTCAAAAACCTTCCTTATCTATCCTTTAACCATACATGGTGACATATTCATGTCTGTCTCTATTTTCATTTATTTATGAAGAAAAATGGGTTTGTTTATTTCACAGTTCCTGAGATTCAAGTGCACAGC
>NW_023413203.1:0-104245 GCF_903995425.1 Onychomys torridus
GCATGACTGTTGGCTTTGACAATGGGAGTGTGGTGGTACTTCACAAAGACATCAAGAATGCCAGCTGCTAGTGCAGAGAAGCCCAGGGCCAAGTAGGTAAGTGCCATCCCTAAAGGCTCTTCATAAGACAGAAAAGTCACTGCTTTCTGGAGGCAACGGATCTGCTCTGTGTTTGCATATTGACTTTCTAGACACCTCATACAATGATCCATATCTACTGAGGAATTAAAGTTATTGTGAGTCTCTGCACAGGTTCCCATTTCATCTCAAGCCCCTTCCCAGTATCAGCTCTCTGGCATTTGTCAATATATTGTTTCCATGTTTCAGACTCAAATAAATCAGTGCTCAATAGTGATGATTACAAAATGCTTTCTAATCAACCATTCCACCTTGATACTGACAATCTTCTTTTTCTTCGATAGACATGAATTGAACAAGTCTAAATATTTCATTGTTATATGTAAATATATTTTCACTTATCAATTGAAGTTGGAAGACCTATTCTATAATTAGGTAGCACTGTTTCATTGGTTGTACTAAAGGACAGAAAAAAAATGAAAAAATATGTGAAGAGAGAACAAGTGTGGCAGGTCATCTCTGCACATCTTCCCATCATGATCTCAACATCCCCCACCTGATGAGTCTCTCCTCTCTGTCATTGATTGGATACCCAGAGCTCAGCCTTGTGCCTGGCTGTGGATCTCTGCATCTGTCCCCATCAGTCACTAGACAAAGGCTCTATGGTAACAGTTAGGATATTCACTAGACTAGTCACCAAAGTAGACCAAACCTGGCACCCACTTGACCACTGACAGCAGTCCTAACACAAAAGATTGTACCTTTTCTCGACCACATCCTTGGTCACAAATAAAACAAACAAATAAACAAACAAACAAACAAAACTCTGAAATAACCTCCTGTGTCTTATCAGACCACCAAGGCTTAAAGTTAGATTTCAACAATAATATAAATTACAAAAACCTACAATTTTATGCAACATGAATAATATCTAACTGAATCAACAATAGGTCAAGGAAGAAAGAAAGAAATTAAAGATTTACTAGAATTCAATTAAAACAAACTTACAGGACTCAATGAAAGCAGTGCTAAGAGAAAAATTCATATCTCTAAATGCCCACATAAGTTAGACAAAGCTCACACTAGTGATTAAACAGCACAACTGAAAGCTCTAGAACATGAAGAAGCAAACTCACGCAGGAGAAAGAGATGCCAGGAAATAATCAAATTGAGGACTGAAATCAATAAAATAAAACAAAACAAAAAACTCTACAAAGAATCAATGAAGCAAAGAGTTGGTTCTTTGAGAAAAATCAACAAGATAGATAAGCCCTTGTCCAAATTAACCGAAAAGAAGAGAGAGAGAGACCATCCAATTTATCAAAATCAGAAATGAAAAGGGAGACATAACCACAGACAATGAGGAAATTGAGAATCATCAGGTTATACTTCAAAAACCTGTACCCCCAAAATTGGAAAATCTGAAGAAAATGGATGATTTTCTTGATTGGTACCCATACCAATGTTATTTCAAGACCAGATGAACTATTTAAATAGACACATAAAACTTAGGGAAATAGAAATGGTGATTAAAGACTCCCCCCAAAAGCCCACGACCAGATGGTTTCAGTGCAAAATTTTACCTTATTTTTAAAAAAGAGCTAGTACTGGACCAGCCCCCAGCTCCAATGCACCCAGGAACTAGCATCTGGGCCAGAGGTGAGTGCCTGGGGTTATACTCAGAGAGGCAACTGTCCCTAGGAACTACCCCTGGGCACCAGTCATCCCGGGAGGACCTGCCCAACTTGGCCCCAGTTTCTGGTCATTTGGTGGGCCCTGCAGGAAGGCTCCCCTTCTCCAAGACTGCAGGCAGATCCTGCAGTCTCCACACCATGCCCCACACCCATTTGACCCAGACCCCAGCCACTTCCTTAGAATCAGAAACCAGCCCACAGCTTCCATTCTGCACTGGAAATCCCACCTGGACCAGAGGTGAATGCCTGGGTCACACCCATAGAGGTCCACACCTGGGCCACAGCTCTGGGCACCAGCCACTCTGGGGAAGACCTGTCCAACTGGGCCCCGGTTCTAGCCATAGTGCAGGACCCCCATCCCCACTGGGAAGGTTCCCCCTCTCAAAGACCCCCTGGTGAACCCAACAACCTCCACGCCCTGCCCCCACACCCATCTGATGGAGACCCCAGCCACTTCAAGACACTCAGAGACCAGCCCCCAGCTCCCATCCACCCTGGAACTCCCATCTGGACCAGAGAGCCCCCAGCTACCATCCCCCTCCCCAGAACTGCTATCTGGACTAGAGCTTCCATCCTTTCCCAGAACTCCTATCTGGACAAGAGGAGCTCATATCTGGACAAGATAAGGACACCCAGGGACTTCCTGAGACTCAAGTCCAGCCCCCAGCTCCTATCAGCCAGCACTCTCATCTGGACCAGAGCTCCCATCCTGCCCAGAGCTTCCATCTGGACCAGAAGGAAGCTCCCTAAATCTGTCAGCTCTCTGGACCAATACACTGATAAGACCAAGAACGAACCCACAAGGAGATGGGCAGACATCAAGGCAGAAGTACATAAACAAAATAAAGAGCAATACAGCATCACACAGAACCTAGCCTTCTCCAACAGCTAGACCTGAACATCACAGAATGGAAGAAGAAAGAAGAAGAAGAAGAAGAAGAAGAAGAAGAAGAGAAGAAGAAGAGAAGAAGAAGAAGAAAACAACCTTATAAGTAACATCATGAAGAGGCTAGAGCCTTATATAGAAGAAATAAAAATAAAGTGGAGGAACAGACAAACAAAAATGGGAAGACTGATATAAAAAAAACTAGAGGAAAGGACAATTAAAGCAGAAGAAAACAATAAGTCCCTGAAAGAAAATCATGAAAAAGCAAGGGAAACAGTCCAAGACCTGAAGAGGAAATAGAAAAATGAAGAAGACACTAGCAGAAGGAATGCTGGAATAGAAAATCTGAGTAAACAAACAGGAACTTCAGATGCAAGTATAACCAACAGAATGCAAGAGATGGAAGAGAGGATCTCTGGTGTTGAAGATACGTAGAAGAAATAGATTCATCAGTCAAAGAAAACACTAAAACCAACAAAGTCATGACCAAAATGTCCAAGAAATTTGGGACACCATGAAAAGACCAAACCTACAAATAATAGGGATAGAGGAAGGAGAAGAATACCAACTCAAAGGCACAGAAAATATATTTAACAAGATCATAGAAGAAAACTTTCCCAACTTAAAGAAGGAAATGCCTATGAAGATACAAGAAGCCTATAGAACACCAAACAGACTAGACCCCCAAAAAAGTCCCCTTGCCACATAATAATTAAACAACTAAATGTACAGAATAAAGAAAGAATATTAAGGGCAGCAAAGGAAAAGGCCAAGTGACTTATAAAGGCAAACCCATCAGAATAACACCTGATTTCTCAATGGAGACTTTGAAAGCCAGAAGGACCTGGACAGATATAATGCAGACACTAAGAGACCATGGATGCCAGCCTAGACTAATATACCCAGCAAAACTTTCAATCATTAGATGGAGTGAACAAGACCTTCCAAGACAAAACCAGATTTAAACAATACTTATCCACAAACCCAGCCCTACAGAAAGCACTAGAAGGAAAATTCCAACCTAAGGAAGGCAGATACACCCATGAAAACACAGGCAATAGATAACACCACAGCAGTAAACCCCAAAGAAGAGAAGTACACACACACTACCACCAAAAAATAAAAATAATAACAGGAACTAACAATCACTGGTCATTAATATCCCTTAATATCAATGGACTTAATTCACCTATAAAAAGACCAGACTAACAGAATGGATATGAAAACAGGACCATTTTCTGCTGCATACAAGAAACACACCTCAAATTAAAGACAGACACCTCCTAAGAATAAAAGGCTGGGAAAAGACTTTCCAATCAAATGGTCTTAAGAAGCAAGCTTGTAGCCATCCTAATATCCAGCAAAATAGACTTCAAACTAAAATCAATCAAAAGAGATGATGAAGGACATTACATACTCATGCAGGAAAGATCCACCAAGATGAAGTCTCAATTCTGAACATTTATGCCCCAAACACAAGGGCACCCACATATGTAAAAGAAACATTACTAAAGCTTAAACACATATAAAACCCCACACATTAATAGTGGGAGACTTCAACACCCCACTTTCACCTCTGGACAGATGGCCAAATTGAAACTTAACAGAGACATAATGGATTAACTGATGTTATGGCTCAAATGGACTTAATCGATATCTACAGAACATTCCACCAAACAAAAAATATATATTCTTCTCAGCACCCCATGGAACCTTCTCTAAAATCGACCACATACTTGGCCACAAAGCAAATCTCAACAGATACAAAACAATTGGAATAACCTCCTGTGTTCTATCAGACCACATGGTTTAAAGTTAGATTTCAACAACAACAACAACAACAAAAAAAAAACTACAGAAATCCTACAATCTCATGGAAACTGAATAATGCTCAACTGAATCACCAATGGGTTAAGGAAGAATAAAGAAAGAAATTAAAGACTTCCTAGAGATCAATGAAAATGAATACACCACATACCCAAACTTATGGGACACTATGAAAGCAGTGCTAAGAGGGAAATTCATAGCACTAATGCCCACATAAAGAAGCTGGAGAAATCTCATGCTAGTGACTTGACAGCACACCTGAAAGCCCTTGAACAGGAAGAAGCAAAGTCTCCCGAGGAACAGATGCCAGGAAATTATCAAATTGAGAGCTAAATCAATAAAATAAAAAAAAAAGAACAATACAAAGGATTAATGAAACAAAGATTGGTTCTTTGAGAAGATCAACAAGATAACAAGCCCTTATCCAAACTAACCAAAAGACAGAGAGAGAGCATCCAAATTAACAAAATCAGAAATGAAAAGGGGGACATAACACAGACAATGAGGAAATCAGAGAATCATCAGGTCATACTTAAAAAATCTACTCCACAAAACTGGAAAATCTAAGAAATGGATAATTTTCTGGATAGGTACCACATACTAAGTTAAATCAAGACCAGATAAACCATTTAAATAGTCCAATAACCCCTAAGGAAAGAATCAGTCATTAAAATTCTCCCAACCAAAAAAAGCCCAGGACCGGATGGTTTCACTGCAGAATTCTACCAGATCTTCAAAGAAGACTTAATACCAATACTCTTTAAATTGTTCCACAAATAGAAGCAGAAGGAATATTACCAAACTCCTTCTATGAGGCAATTACCCTGATTCCTAAACCAAACAAAGATGCAACAAAGAAAGAGAACTACAGACCGATCTCCCTCATGAACATTGATGCAAAAATACTCAATATCATACTGGCAAACAGAATCCAAGAACACATCAAAATAGTTATCTACTTCATGGGATGCAAGGGTGGTTCAACATACAAAGTCTGTCAATGAAACACACCACATAAACAAACTCAAAGAAAAAAAAAACCCATGATCATCTCACTAGATGCAGAAAAGGCATTTACAAAATCCAACACCCCTTCATATAAAGGTCTTGGAGCAATCAGGAATACAGGGAATACCTAAACATAATAAAGGCAATCTAGCAAGCAACAGCCAACATCAAATTAAATGGAGAGAAACTCAAAGCAATACCACTAAAATCAGGAAAAGGCAAGGCTGTCCCCTCTCCCCATACTTATTCAATATACTACTTGAAGTTCTAGCCAGAGCTATAAGACAACATAAGGGATTAAGGGTCTACAAATTGAAAGGAAGAAGTCAAGCATTCCCTATTTGCAGATGACATGATAGTATACATGAGTGACCCCAAAAATTCAACCAAGGAACTGATACAGCTAATAAAAACCTTCAGCACATTCAGGACACAAGATCAACTCAAAAAAATCAGTAGCCTCCTATATACAATAGACAAACAGGCTGAGAAGAAAATCAGAGATACATCACCCTTTAAATAGACACAAATGATATAAAATACCTTGGGGTTACTCTAACTAAGCATGTGAAGGACCTATATGACAAGAACTTTAATTCCCTGAAAAAAGAAATTGAAGAAGATGTCAGAAAATGGAAAGATTTCCCATGCTCATGGATAGGCAGAATTAACAAAGAAGGGATAAAGAAAATTTGGCACATATACACAATGGTGTACTACTCATCAGAGAATATCTATGACCTCATGAGGTTTGCAGGCAAATGGATGGATTTAGAAAATATCATCTCTAGTGAGGTAACCCAGACTCAGAAGGACAAACATGATATGTACTCACTTATAGAAGGATACAAGATGTAAAACAAAGGTAAGTAGACGGCTACACAACTCCATGGAGGCTACCCAGAAAAGGGGACCCTAGGAAAGACATAGGGATCACCCAATGACAGAGAAATGAATGAGATCTACATGAACAACCTGGATGACATTGGGACTAATGAAGGGCAAGATTTGAGGGAAAGAAAGCTTAGGGGAGCAGGAGATGCCAGCTGGATCAAGAACAGAAAGGGAGAACAAGGAATAACAGACCATGATAAATGAAGACCACATGAGAACAGGAATAGGTAGAGTGCTCAAGAGGTCCCCTGAAATCCACAACGATACATGCTCTGTAGACTGCTGGCAATGGTTCAGAGAAAGCCTAACCTAGTCTGGTGATCAGATGGCCAAACACCTAACAGTTCGTGCTGGAACTCTCATCCAAATAACTGAAGGAAGTGGATGCATAGATCCTCAGCCCAGCCCCAGGTGGATTCCAGGTGTCCAACTGTCGAGAAAGAGGAGGGATTGTAAGAGCGTGAATTGTTTGAGACCAAGATTGGAAAAGCACAGGGGCAAATAGCCAAAGCATGGAAGCACATGAATTATGAACCAAAAGGCTGTGGAGTCCCCAGCTGGATCAGGCCCTCTGGATAAGTGGGACAAATTGAATAGCTTTGAACTGCTTGGCAGGGCATCCAGGCTGTGGGACCAGGACCTGTCCTTTAGTTCATGAGCTGGGCTATTTGGAAACCTTGGGCTTACACAGGGACACTTTGCTCAACCTGGAAGGAGGGGACTGGACCTGCCTATACTGAAAGCCTCCAGGTTTAAATGCATCCCTAGGGGAGTCTTTGTCCCTGGAGGAGATGGGAATGGAGGGGTTAGGGAATCTGGGGAAAGTGTGGGTAGGGGCAAGAGATGGGAGGACAGGGGAACTCATGGCTGATTTGTAAAATTAAAACACAAATATAATAATAATAGAAAAGGTGGTACATATACACAATGGAGTACTACTCAGTAGGAAAAACAATGATGTTATGAAATTTGCAGGCAAATGCATGGAACTAGAAAATATCATCTTGAGTGAAGTAACCCAGACTCAGAAGGTAAACATGATATGTACTCACACATAAGTGGATACTAGATACAAAGCAATGGACAATCAGACTGCAACCCACAGATCAGGGAGGCTATGTAGCATGGGAGACCCTAGGATGGCTGAGGGTAATAATAAGCTTTGGTTTTGCCCAATCACTGGGCAAGATTTAGTGATACAATTCACTATTATGTTAAGAATTTGTACTATATCAAGCTGATCAAAAATATGCTGATTGTACTTTCAGGAGGGGAGGCTCAAATCTTTTTAGATTGTAGATTATCCTATAGAAAAATGTCTACTGTAATCAAACATTGAAGGGGAAGATCAATAGGAATCTCACTTACACAACTTAAGTAAAACATAGCTCTCTGAACAGATGAAGATAGGTTTCTTCTGTATCCCTGAATCTAATCAACATTTATATGTATAATTCAGCTCTTATTTGACTTAAAATGGCTCATTGAGAAATATTATCATTTTTACTATTTTCTACAGAGAAAATATTTTCCAATTTCAAATAAAAAAAGATTTGCCTGAGGGCAAGTCTGTAGTGCATTTTCTTCTTTCTTTTTTGACACATTTTATTTATATTTTGTGAGTTACTGCTCTGTCTACATGTATGCCTTCACAACAGAAGAGGGCACCAATTCTCATTATACATGGTTGTGGGCCACCAGGTTGTTGGGAATGAACTCAGGAACTCTGGAAGTGCTCTTAACCACTGAACTATCTTTCCAGTTCTGTAGTGCATTTTCTTAATTACTGACTGATGTGGAAAAGTCCAGGCCATTGAGGTGGTGGCCCTCCCCTCAATGTTGATGGTCCTAGATGCTGTAAGAGAGTAGGCTGAGCAAGCCAGGAGAGAGAAAACCAGAAAACAGTGCTCCTCCATGACCTTCACTTAGTTACCTGCCTCCAGGTCCTGTTGACTGCATGATGGGCTGTGATGTGGAAATAGTACAAAGTCAAGTCCAGACTGAAACCCAAGTTTCTCTGGAGCAGGAAGACTCTGAAGGTTCCAGTCTCATATGGAGAAAAGGCCACCAAAGCTGTGGAGGCTGCAACTGTCAGAAATGAGGGACATTAGGAGGCATGGCTCCCTCCTGGGTCTCATTGCTGCTACTCAACCCATTGTACTAGACCATCATTTACCTAATCATCCCTTTCCCCATGGCAACTGCCAAGTTCTTCCTTTACTTGATTTCCCTCACACAAGAATGGATGATGGCTGTTCACTTGGTTCTGTGATTGTGAGTGTATCTTCCCCGTTGTTACCTTCACAATTCCTTGTTACCCTCTTAAACAGACTCACACTTCGATTTTTCATAAGTAATACCTGCATTCTTCTTTTCTGTCAAAAAAGAGCTAATACCAATACTCTTCAAATTATTCGAAACAATAGAAACAAAAGGAACATTACCATATTCTTTGGTGAGGCTACAGTTACCCTGATACCCAAACCATGAAAAATGCACCAAAGACAGAATTACAAACCAATGTCCCTCACAACTATTGATGCAAAAATGCTCAATAAAATACTGGCTAACCAAATCCAAGGAACACATCAAAAATTTTATCCACCATGACCAAGTAGGCTTCAATCCCAGGGATGAAAGGGTGATTCAGCATATAAAAATCTGTCAATGTAATATTACATATAAACAAACTGAAAGAAAAAAAATGATCATCTCCTTGGATGCTGAAAAAGACTTTGACAAAATACAACACCCCTTCATGATAAAGATTATAGAGAGATCAGGGATACAACAAACATACCCAAAGATAATAAAGGCAATTTACAGCAAGCCAACAGCTAACATCAAATTAATTGGAGAGAAACTCAGTGATTTCACTAAAATCAATATCAAAACAAGGCTGTCCTATCTCCCCATACTTATTCAACATAGTACTTGAAGTTCTAGCTAGACCAATAAGAAAACAAAAAGAAATGAAGTGGATTCAATTTGGAAAGGAAGAAGAGAAACTTTCACTATTTGCAGACCATATGATAGTATACATATGTAACCCCAAAAATTCTACCAGGGTAAACTTACAGCTGATAAAATACTTCATTAAGTTGGCAGGATACAACATTAACTAGAAAAATTAGTAGCCCTCCTATATATAAAATGATAAATGTGCAGAAAGGGAAATCAGAGAAACATTACCCTTTATAATAGCCACAAATAATATAAATTATCTTGCAGTAACTGTAACCAAGCAATGGAAAGATCTGTATGATTAGAACTTCAAGTTTCTGAAGAAAGAAATGAAAGAAGATATCAGAAAATGAAAATTTCTCCCATGCTGAAGGATAGGTAGAATTAACATAGCAAAAATAACAATCTTACGAACGCATATACAATGCAATCCACATCAAAATCCCAACACAATTCTTCACAGACTTGGAAAGATCAATACTTAACTGTATGTGGAAACACAAAAACTAGGATAGGTAAAAGAATCCTGTATAATAAAGCAACCTCTGGAGGCATCATGATCCCTGACCTCCAGCTCTATTATAGAGCTACAGTAATAAAAACCACTTGGTACTTGCATAAAAACCAACATGTGCACAAATGGAATTGAACTGAATAGCTGGACATTAATCCACACACCTATGAACGTATGATTTTTTTTAAAAAAGCCAAATCTATACCATGGAAAAAAGAAAGCATCTTAAAAAAATGGTGCTGGCAATATTTATGTCAACATGTAGAAGACTGCAAATAAATACATATCTGTCACCATGCACAAAAGTCAAGTCCAAGTGGATTACAAACCTCAACGTAAGTCCAGTTACACTGAATTCAACAGAAGAAAAGGTAGGTAGTAGTCTTGAATATATTTTTACAGGATACCACTTCCTAAATATAACTCTCTTGTAACTGAGACCTTTTGAAGAGCATAGACATTGTCAACAAGACAAAACAACAGCCTACATACCATGAAAAGATCTTGACCAACACCACATCTGTAAAAGGACTGATCTCAAAAATATATAAAGTACACAAAAAGCTAGAGTTCAAAATGCTGAACAATCAAATTAAAAAATGGACTACACAGCTTAACAGAGAATTCTCAACAGAAGAATCTCAAATGGCTGAAAGACATTTAAGGAATTGCTCAACATCCCTGGTCATCAGGGAGATCCAAATCAAAACAACTCTGAGATACCATCCTACATCTGTCAGAATGGCTATGATCAAAAACACTGAAGACAGCTTATGTTGGAGAAGATGTGGAGCAAGGAGAATACTCTTCCACTATTGATGGGAATGTAAACTTGTAGAGCCACTTTGAAATCAGTAGGGTGGTTTCTCAGAAAATTGGGAATAAGTCTTCCTGAAGACCCTGTTATACTACTCTAGGGCGTATACCCAAGGAATGTTCAATCTTACCACTAGGAGACATGCTGCACTATGTTCATATTAGCATTATTTGTAATAGCAAGAACCTGGAAACAACCTAGATGCCCCTCAACTGAAGAATGGATAAAGAAATTGTGGTACAAACACACAATGGAGTACTACTCAGCAGAGAAAAACAATGATATCTTGAAATTTGCAGGGAAATGGATGGAACTAGAAAATATCATGCCAAGTGAGGTAACCCAGACTCAAAAGGACAAATATAGTATGTACTCACTCAAAAGTAGATACTAGATGTCAGGGAAGGGATGGCCAGAATCCATCCCACAGCTCTAAAGATGCTAGCTAAAAGGGAAAGACCCTAGGAGGGACACATGGATGGCCCAGTGAAGGACAATTGGATGAGTTCTATATGAGCAGATTGGGAATGGGGGGTGGCCGAGGGCTAGGAGTGGGGAATGAGAACATAGGCAAATGTGAGGGGTCGAGCTGTTACAGGGACAGAGTGGGAGGGCAGGGAGAGAGATATCATGCAATAGGAGGACACATGTGAATAGGAAGAGGCATGGTGCTGGAGAGGCTCTCAGGAATCCATAAGGATGACACTTCCATTTTTTAAGGTTCCTTTGTTCTGTACTATAAAATCTCCAAGGCTCCCACATCACATTCACTCTGAACATAGATGTGAACTTCAGCCTTTCATTTATTCTTATTAAGGACCAATGTTGCTTATGAGGATTTCTGCCTGTATCACATGCTTCAACCCAAAAGCAATCTTGGATAAAAACCTGGCAGGGTTTATGGATCCCCACACCCATGCACATCTCTTTGAATAACCTTTCCTCTCTCCCTTTGCCATTCCATTCTGCTTTCTAAGAGCCATACAATGAAGAGCAGAATGACTGAGTGGTTTTCTGTAGTTTAACAGGCTACAGTCATGACTTGAATTCTCTTGGGTACTTTGTGCTAATTTTTTAAAAATTTTCCCCTGTTGCCTGCCTCTTTATTTATTCTTTAACTTTATTATTACCTCCCACACAAAGTGAATTACACAACAACCTGAATGCCCTGAAAATATTTGGAATTACTTTGCCCTGAAGCCGAGTTCACTTGGAACAGAAAATGTGACTTGGTTTATTGAACACATGACTTGAGAATCTTCATCCAATGGAAGCAACTTGTAACTTGGCTGCTAACATTGCTTCTGATATCATAAATAATGCATATGCCATGTGACTTCTACACCATCTTGGTAAATGTCACCACTTGGAACAATCCAAAATGGTGGCCATTATTATATGTCACAGTCCCATTGAGTCCAATGGGATCCCCATGCCCATTTAATATATGACAATGGAGAAAATATCAGACCTCTACTGTGTTTATTTTGTCATTTTTAATATTTTTTCCTCTGTTTTTTGGGAATTAACAGGTTATTACAAGATATAATTACTGGCTTCTAAAGAGATGCTAACATATATCCCAATAGAGACTCTTAGGATAAATTGCCATGTGAGACACTAGATGAAGCCAGGAATGTGCTACCATGTTAGGTTCAACTGGGTCTCACTGCTAATTATGACTGGGAAGTCCAAATTAATTTTCTTCTAACTGAGATAACAAGTCTTTTGCTCCTTATAGTCCTGAACAGAAAGAGACAAGGACAAATGTCCACCATGGATTTCTGAATGTCTTTCATTGACATCATTTCATTGAAAAATCAAAGGAGATAGAATATGCTTAAAAGGATAATATGAAAGACTAGAGGGGCTACAGGAATGGCTCAGAGGTTCAGAGCACTGGCTGCACTTCTAGAGATCTGAGTTGAATTCCCAGCAAACACATGGTGGCTAACCATCTATAATGAGATTGGTGTCCTCTTCTGGTGTGTAGGCATAACATGTATGCATATTAAATGAGTAAATCTTCAAAATAAAAGAAAAAAAGAAAGACTGGAAAATAAACAAGTGTTTAATCCATTGATGTTTCAGAGTACAATAAATGACATGTAGATTGTATTATTTATGAAGGTAAATGGAGCAGAAGAAGTGAAGTGCTTATATTTGTAGACTGTTCGTATATATGAAAAAATGAATAGTGAAGTTAAGAATGGAAAAATTTGATAAATCTTGAAATTAATATTTTTATTTTCACAAAAAAGAAATATGAACCTATTTGAAAGGAACATAGCATTGGGAGAAATTTTAGAACAACCACAAAGCAAATGTTTTGTCCCTTAACATGAAATATGTTTAGTAGGAAAAGAGCACCAAATCAGTAATAATATGAAGTTCTAACTATCAAGGAATATATTCTCCATGAAACTGAAAACCTACTGTAAGACAACGGACATTGTGTAAAGAACAAAATAGCAGCCTACTGAATGGAAAATATCTTAATCAAGTCCACTTCTGACATAGGGCTGATATCCAAAATATACTAAAACCTAGGAAACTAGACATTAAGAAAGCAAAAAACCCAATTACAAAATGGGGTACAGACCTAAACAGAGATTCTCAACAGAGGAATCTCAAATGGCCAAGAATCACTTAAAGAAATGTTCAACATTCTTAGCCATCAGGCAAAGGCAAATCAGAAGAACACTGGTCTTCCAGCTTACACATGTCAGAATGGCTAAGATCAAAAACTCAAGTGACAGCTCTTGCTGGTGAGAATGTGAAGTTAGGGGAACATTAATCAAATAATGATGGGAGTGAAAACATGTGCAGCCACTTTGGAAATCAATATGTTGGTTTCTCAGAAAATTAAGAATAGATGAAGATCAAGAACCAGCTATACCACACCTGGATATACACCCAAATGGTGCTCCACCATATCACAATGGTACTTGTCCCACAGTATTCATTAGAGCTTTATTTGTAGTAGCCATGAAGTAGAAACAATCTAGATGCCTTTAAACTGATTAGTGGTTGAAGAAATTGTGGCACATTAATACAATGGAATATTACTCAGCTGTTAAAAACCATAACATCAGTGATTCAATTGAACATTATTCAGTTTCCATGAGATTGTAGGTTTTCTGTAGTTTTTGTTTTTGAAGTATAAATTTAAAGCATGGTAATCCAATAAGATAAAGGAGGATATTCCAATGTTTTTATATCTGTTGAGATTTGTTTTGTGACCAAGCATGTGGTCAATTTTTGAGAAGGTTCCATGGGGTGCTGAGAAGAAGGTATAACCTTTTGAGTTAGGATGGAATGTTCTGTAGATATCTATTAAGACCATTTGAGTCATAACATCTGTTACGTCCTTTATTTCTTTTTTGAGTTTCAGTCTGGTAGAGCTGTCTTTTGGTGAGAGTAGGGTGTTGAAGTTGTCCACTACTAATGAGTGGGGTTTGATGTGCCTGTTAAGCTTTAGTAATGTTTCTTTTATGAATGTGGATGCCTTTGTATTTGGGGCATAAATGTTCAGGATTGAGACTTCATCTTGGTGTATTTTTCCTGTGATAAATATGTAATGTCCATCCTGATCTCTTTTGATTGATTTTAATTGGAAGTCTATTTTATTAGATATTAGGATAGCCACACCAGCTTGTTTCTTAGGTCCATTTGCTTGGAAAGCCTTTTCCCAGCCCTTTACTCTGAGGTAGTGTCTGTCTTTGAAGTTAAGGTGTGTTTCTTGTATGCATCAGAAGGATGGATACTGTTTTCTTATCCATTCTATTAGTCTGTGTATTTTTATAGGTGAGTTGAGACCATTGATATTTATAGGTGAGTTGAGACCATTGATATTGTTGGATATTAATGACAGGTGATTGTTAGTTCCTGTTATTTTAGTGGTTGTGTTCTATTGTCCTTCTTTGGTGTTTGTTGGTGTGGGCTTATCTATTGCCTGAGTTTTCATAGGTATGTTTAGCTTCTTAAGGTTGGATTTTTCCTTCTAGTGCTTTCTGTAGGGCTGGGTTTGTGGACAGGTATTGTTTAAATCTGGTTTTATCATGGAATATTTTGTTTGCTCTGTCTATGGTGATTGAGAGTTTTGCTGGGTATAATAGTCTGGGTTGGCATCCATGGTCTCTTAGTGTCAGCATAACATTTGCCCAGGACATTCTAGGTTTCATAGTCTCTATTGAGGAGTCTGGTGCTATTCTGATGGGTTTGCCTTTATATGTTACTTGGTCTTTTTCCTTTGTGGCTCTTAATATTTTTTCTTTGTTCAGTATGTTTAGTGTTTTGATTATTATGTGGTGAGGGGACTTCTTTTGGATCCAGCTTATTTGGTGTTCTATAAGCTTCTTGTATCTTCATAGGTATTTCTTTGTTTAGGTTTGGAAAGTTTTCTTCTATGATTTTGTTAAATATGTTTTCTGTGCCTTTGAGTTGTTATTCTCCTTCTATCACTATTACTCTTAGTTTTGGTCTTTTCATGGTGTCTCAAATTTTTTGGATGTTTTGTGTTATCACTCTTTTTATCTTTAGTGTTTTCTTTGACTGATACATCTATTTTCTCTTGTGTCTTCATTGTTGGAGATTCTCTGTTATATCTCTTGCATTCGGTTGGTTATGCTTGTTTCTGTAGTTCCTGTTTGTTTAGTCAGAATTTCTATTTCCAGCATTCCCTCAGTTTGTGTTTTCTTTATTGTCTCAATTTCATTTTTCATATCTTGGATTGTTTCCTTCATCTGTTTAATTACTTTTTTCTTTGCTTCCTTTGATTTCTTCCAATTTTTTGTTAGTTTTTCCTTCCATTTATCTAAGATAATTTTTTATTTCCTCTCTAAGGGAGTTTTTATTCCTCTTTACTGGAGTTTTTCATTTCCTCTTTAAGGGAATTTTTTATTTCCTCTTTAATGCAGTTTTTCATTACCTCTTTAAGGAAATCATTTTAATTTATTATATTTGTGTTTTAATTTTACACATCAGCCATGGGTTCACCTGTCCTCCCCCTCACGCCCCCACACTGCACCCACCTTCCCACAGGCCCTCTCCTCCATTCCCATCTCCTCCAGGGAATTTTCATTTCCTTTCTCAGGGCCTCTATCATCTTCTTAAAGTCATTTTTAGGGTTGATTTCTTCTGGTTCTTCTGCCTTGGTATGGCCAGGTCTTGTAGCTGTAGAGTCACTAGGTTGTGATGTTGTTGTTTAGGTCTTCATGTTGTTGCCTGTGTTTTTGCACTGGCATCTACTCATCTCTTCCTCTGTTCGGTGCAGGTAGTCTCTGTGTCTGAAGGTGCCTCTCTCATTGTAATTGTTAATCTTGGTTCACTAGGATTTCTTTGTTAAATTTGTGCTGCTGGTTCTGTTTCTTCAGGATCAGCTTAGTCAGATCAGTGTTAGTGGGTTCTGTCTCTGGGAGCAGTTCTTCCTGGTTGGTGTAGGGTGTGCTTATAGTTTCAGTGGTTGTTAGGTTTGAAGGGTTTAGTTTTTTGGTTTGTTTTTTGGGGGGGGAGAGTAGGGAAAGGTAGCTGTCTGGTTGCTGGGACTCCAATGGGTAGGGCCTAGGAGTTAGAGACATGATCTGCCAGTCTGGAGATGGGAACTTACCTTTTCTCAGTTGGTAAAGTGTATACTTACAATTCTGTTTATCTTGTTCCGTGGCTGGGCGATGCCTTCTTTCATGTTCTCAGGTCATGTTTTGTGCATTTGTCAGCTTCTCAGGTGTTCTTGTTTCCTCAGACTGCAAACTGTAGTTTTCTGATTCCTCTCCCAGGTGGATTTCAGCTGAGTAGGGTTGTCTCAGCAACACCTCCAAGATGTTGGGTTTTGCAGGATCAGCAGCTGGGCCCTGGGTTGGCCTCAGACAGTGTGTAGATCCATTCTAGGCTCCTTCACTGGGTGTTGGGATTAAAGGCATCCCTGTTCCAAGCTCTTGATTAGGAGAATGCCTTCATTAACTCCTCAGCAACTGGTAGCTCAGTTTCTGGTCTTTATTAAAATTGTGACCACAGTCCCACCACTCCGCCTGCCTGCCTCTGAAGCACTGGCTCCCTCTGCCTGCCTGCCTCTGCCCACTTTTTTCACTTTTTGGTCATTATTACAGAATACTAAATGATTTAAATATGAAGATAAAATTACGATAGAGTCAGTGCTTTTAAAATTCATTTCTTTTCAGAATCCGGATTTCATTGTCCTCAAGTAAGTTTGCATTCACATAAATATAACTTTCATTTCCAATCAGGGCATTCCCCCTCCTTTATTCACAAAACACTCTTCTAGGGGGTGTCTTCCTGTTCTCTTTTTTTCTTCTCTCAAAGAAAATAGTTTATTTTCTTTTATGTTATTTTGTACATTTGGTGCTCTGAATCTCTCTACATTCCTCTGCCTTGCCTTTAGTTGTTCATGTGTAGGACATTTTCATGGCTTTCTCCAGAGAGAGAATGTGTTTAAAACTTTGACACATTGTTTTAGGCAGTTGTCAAGGCATAATTTTTCTCCTTTGAGAGTAAATAATGCTATTAATTGCAGTTTTTGAGAGTCTTTATATGATCATAGAGTGACAGGAACTGCCTTGCTAGCTGCCGATGTTTTGTTCTCATTTTTATTTTATTGTCTGATACTTGGGTTTCCATATTATCACTAGGACTTATGATTCCTTCTTTTGATCTGTCACATTTATGTTTAATTTACAATTCATATGTTAGTACAATGGAAGTTAGAAAACCTTATATTACCGTTAGAGTGGTGATAAAAATGTGGAAATTGAACAAAGTAGACATTGATTTCAGAGAGATAATAAAAATTGAGATACAGAAAAATGACTTTGAGTCAGGCTGCATCTGAGTTCACATTAACTTTGTATTTATTTATATTTACTATTAAGAAATTTTTCTATTCATTTTACATACCAACCAGAGATACACCTCCTTCTACCCCCTAGCCTTCCCTCCCAACTCACCTCCATTCCCACCTCCTCCAAAACAAGTTTCCCATGCTATTAATTGGTATATTAATACCTGGTATTAATATACCTGGTATATTGACTTGAGGCAGGTCCAAACCTGTCCCCACCACAACAAGGCTGTGTAAGGTGTTCCACCATAATCACTGGACTCCAAAAACCTCACTCATGCATCAGGGATGTTTTCTGATCCCACTATGTGGGGGCTCCCTAAACAGTTCAAGCTAAATAACTATCTTTCCTTCCATGAATGCTCCACAGCTATTGGTCTATAGTTCATGAGTTTCCACTAGTTTGGCTGGCCATCTCAGTACATTTTCCCATTATGATCTCAATTTCCCTAGGTTATATAATCCATTTTCTCATCAATTTGAGGCCTGCAGCTTGGCCTTGTGTGCTGCTATGGATCTCTGCATCTGATTCCATCAGTTACTGGATGATGACTCTATGATGACACTTAGGGTAGTCACTAATCTGATTACTGGAGTAGGCCAGTTCAGGCACCCTCTCAATTATTGCAACTAATATCAGGTATATGTGCTCACTCATAATTGGATACTAGATGTAAAGCAAAGTATAATCAGACTACAATCTGTAGCTCCAGAGTAGATAGCTAACAAGGAGGACCCTAAGAGGGATGCATAGATGGCCAGCAAAGGAGAAATAGATGGAGCAAATGGGGTGAGGTTCGATAATGGAGGGCAAGGGATGGGGGATGAGAACGTAAGAAAATGGGAGGTTTGAGCTAGATGAGGGACAAAGTGAGAGAGCCAGGAAATAGATACCATGATAAATGAAGACCCCACCTTAGTCTGCATTGTATTTTAATTAGCATATAAAGTAATGGGTTCACTTAGAATATTTCTCCAGGAGGTCAGATTTTTTTTTTTGTTCTCCTTCCCATTTTCTAACTTCTAGATATTCTTGGAGTACCCTTCTGCCTCATTCAAACTACTTCCTTCCATTTTAAATGTTTCCTGTTTCCAGTTATTTTTTTTTTAAACTGCACTCTATGCTAGGTGAGACTATTTCTTCTGCAATCAGAATTCATTGCTTTCTATTTCTCCCTTTGAACTTTAAATAACAACTTCTCTTATACAGAAGCAAGATTTGGGTGAGATGTTCAGAATAGTTTTAACTTAAGGGATCTGGCTGTTATTTCTAAATTAGATATTCTTTCTGGCAGCAGGAACTTAAATCCTGGTATTTTAGAAATTTCTTGGATAACATTGGAAAAAACTCAGAAATTTGTTTCCCATGACAGGTGTTAAAATTTTTTCTAGACACTCTGTTGCTTTTCAGAGAAGCATTCATTCAGATGGAAACTTCACACATGAACTATTTATGTATATTTATTCATAGACTTACATGCATTTTAGGTACTTTTGTAGAGACTGTTAATAGCATGATTCCTCTTGAAATTGTCAGATTTCCTGTCATTAAGCCCTCTTTTTTCTCCTTCTGTATTTACCTCCCTCCTGTCCCAACTGAAGTCGCCCCATCCCATTTTGTCATTTCCTCTTCAGATTACTGGTGTACTGCTCTTCCTCTGCATTTCCCACACACACCCTGCTGTGCTTGCTTTCTCCTTTCCTGATTTCTCAATAGCTTCAGGTCATGGATTCAAATCCCTAGATGTGGAGCTAAGACCCAAAGAAAAGGATATTAAAGAAAGAAGTACATGATGTGATTGAATACAGAAGACACTCAGTTTGAACCAAATCACAGCTCTGACCAAAGGCCCAAAGTTCTGACACTTTCAAAAGTTAATTTGAATAGGTGAGAGACTTGTCATCAAAATACCACAGGCTGGAAAAACAAATGGTAAGCAAAAAACCATAAAAAAGAATAGGAAACACCAAGTCCTATTTTTCTTGATCCCAGCCTGACTTAAGCTGGCAGCTCTGCAGTAGAACAACTAAGAACCATGAGGAAAAAACAAACAAACAACAAACAAACAAACAAACAAACAAAAATCAGACAGCACACAAGGAGCAGAACTAATGGTCTCATAATGGCTACATTCAGGCCCACAAACTTTAAGCTATTTTCAAAAGAGGCAAGATGAATTTCAGGAGGCCAATAAATGTTACACAGAGCTACTCCTGAAAAGGTAGGTGTTAGTTATTTGGCACTCTTACCCTGCTAGGAATCGTCCCGAACACGACAAATCCACAGAAGAGTTTTTATTAATATAAGATAGAAAAGAGGCATGACAGGCCTGTGGGAAACATAAGTAGTCAAGAGAAGAAGGGGAGAGAAGAGGAGAAGAGAGGAAGAGAAGAGACTGGTGCAAAAATGGCACCGGCTTTTTAAAGAGTGGGCTTCATATGCATACAGGAACGCATATGGCTATTCCACGCATGTGCATAGATTACATGGCTGTGCTCCCATCATGCAACAATGCAAAGTCACAGAGTATTAGTCACACAAGATGTTTTGATCTGGAAATGGCTACTTTGAACCAGAAATAACTAGGTGGTCCGCAGGGCAAGCCCAACCTTGTGGGCATGTTGTGACTTCATATCATTCCTGACTTGTTTTTCTCTACAAAAAAGTGTGGATGAGTGGGTATGGGGTGCCATTTCTCTCAAAGACTGCTTCAGGCTGAATGGTGGGCATTGGTTGGCTCTTGGAGGGAATGGAGAAGCTGGTTCCTGAAGTCCTGGGATGAAGTCCTGCAGCTGTCCATCCTTCATGGTGTGGCTGGTCCTTGGATGAAGTTCTGTCATGCCTTGTCCTGCAGCTGTCTGTCCTTCATAGTGTGTCTGGGAACCTTCTGTCTGACAGGATACTGGTGACATAAAACGCTTAGAGAAAAGACTCATTATTATTTTATTTTGGGAGTTGACACTTATCTGAGGTAGATCTGGCCTGTCTGGATGGAGACATGTTAAAAAGGTGGCTGTGATGTTTTAGTACTCTGCTTAATTTTTATCTCACACAAGCCTTATTCAAGGTAGTTTACTTAAGGCACCTGTTTGTTTTATTAGTTTAGCATTTAGAAAACACAGGTGATCAGTTGCTGAGTATTAAACAGTGATAGACTGTTATATCCTTACCACCTGGATATTTTGATGGGCCTTTTGCCTCCGGCCCTGGTGATAAGGCAGTGGATGGTGATGTCCTCTGGAGCTTGAGAATGCATGAAAACTTATTTTTGGAATTAGGGACAAGGCAAAGATCATGTCCCTGTCTGTATGCACATGAGAAACACAGGTGGTAACTTTAAAGTGAGACAATGAGCTCTTATCTTAGTTGGAAATCTTTCTCATTAAGTAACTCTGAAAGTACAATTAAATCTGGTGAGGTAAGTAAGGCTGTCCTCTGTACCCGACAATAGAAAGGAGTAGTGACATCCTAAAACTCCCAGGACTGAGTCAATGGCTCTGATATCCAGAAGGAAAGAAATGGATTACTTCCCTGCTGAGTTCTGGGTTCCCTGCTGTGTCTGTTGCCAAACCTAGGTTTGCTGGAGGTCTTAGCTTGATGTACTCATGTGTCTTGGTGCCTGGGGGCAGTCAGCTGACTGGTTGTCTTTCTAGGCGGCACTTGAACAAGGCCTGGCAGGGCATTTTCTAGCCCATGGCCTTTTTCACTTAAAACAGGGACCCAACAGCTGTCAGGAGTCAGCGAGTGCCAGCACTTGGCAGTTTTGTTTTGGGACTTTTATCTCTTCCCTAGTACACCTTAAATGCCACAGATGACTCTTTTGCCCATGGGGTCAGGAGCCTTGCTCTCCAGATACTTAACTTTTAGCCGGGAACAAGAGATGGATTTTACTCCGTGTCCTGATTTTTTTTTTTCTGATGATTGGTGGCTTAAGGACAGCTTTTGGAAGATCTGCCAGTAGGTAGACTGTAAACCAATCCTTTTGGAAGACTTCCCTGAGGCTATAAGCTGATTTTTGCTTAGGAGCCATCCTGATTATTGAAAACTTAATTGTTTAGATCTCAGCTGCTTTTAGACCCCTCTGTGCTTCTCAAGGCAGTTTGAGAATGAGTGGGTGGAGTTAAGGTGAGTTAGGATGAGTCTTAGAACCCACTCACACCGGGCATTTGAGTCAGACAGAAAAAGCTGCAAGTGCCCGACACATAAGTGAGAAAGGAAATGGTTTAGAGCTTTAGCAGAAACCTTGAGGATAAAGCAACTCTTATTTTCCCGTTTACTGGCAGAAGTACCCACCACACTGTTATGTGGTCAGGTTTACTGGTACCTGCCCCATCTGCCAATGTAAGTGGGTGGTATCCGCTCCTTTGTCCCATGGCTGTAGCTGAGTGGAAAATAAAAAATGAAAAAACAAAACAAAACAAACAAACAAACAAACAACAAAAAAACAGGATCAGACTTCAACCCAGGCATCCCAAGAATGAAGTAAGATCTAAGATCAGCTCAAGTCCCCTCCCCCTTCTTCAAGGGATGGGAAGAGCTGCAAGTGTGCTGTTGTTGATCCACCCAGTAGACCCCAGATGACATTTTTGCTCCTTCTATTCAGGAGCAAAAATGTGCCTGCCATTGCCAGCACAGCCCAAGGACAATACCCGGGCTGTCCATCACAAAAATATCCGGCTACAGCCCTGAGAACGGCAGACTCACTGTGAAAAATCATGGTGGTATCAGTAGTGGAAAGCTGCGCTTCTCATGGCTGGCCACTGTCTGAGCTGTCCAGCGCTAGGTTCTTGCTGGTTGGCGGAAGAATCACAAGCCATGGTTACCTTTCTAGAGCTTTATTGGGAGAGAGACCGAGACAGAGACAGAGAGAGACAGAGAGAGACACAGAGACCGTGTGGAGGGAAGAGAGAAGAGGGAATGAAAATTGGAGCCAGAGTAGGGCCTTTGGAAATGGGCACTGCAGAGGAAGAAATATCCAGAAGAGAAGCTGAAGGAACAGATGCCCTAGGAGTAGGGGTGGAAGCCAGAGGTCGGATAGGTGGGAGGTTCATTAGCAGCATCCAGAGTCAGAGATTCTGGAGTCAGAAAATCTTCTGGTTTAGGCATAGCTAGGAGCACAGGAGCAAGAGAGAAGGAATCCAGAAGAGACAGTTTAACACTGAGAAAGAAGAAAGCAATGATATAGAGCAACTCTTTCCATTTGCCTGTTCACTGGCCAAAATTAGATAACTCCCATAAAATATCGGGATTTTTTGTTATTTCCTAAAGAACACCTGGGCCATCTCTCAGTACAGGGATAGATAAGCTTAGGAATCTTTAAGTAAGACAGCCTAAGGGAGAGGAAGGAGTGATTGAGTGGGAAACCTTATTTACCATGTCTGCAGCAGAGAGGCAGAAAAAAAACAAATCAAACAAACAAACAAAATGTGATCTGGAGCCTAGACCCACAGGCATCCCCAAGGCCAAAGATGGATCCCTGGCACAAGCGCTTTATCCACTCATCAGCTGAGAAACAGGGGCCCACTGTGTGAAGCAAGGATTCCCTGGGAATCCTTAATGTCCAACCACCTTGTTGAGCATGCAAAGTGTGCTGGCTTCACACAGCCCCAGGATGCACCCGACAGTGGTGGTCCTATTGCAAGAAATATCTCAAGCTGCAGACATGGGGGATGGCTGGAAATTTAGGCCTGCAATAGGGGCTGACCATAGCCAGTGACGACCGTGGCCAGGGGTTCCCTTGGTTTCAAAAATAACCAGTGAGGCGCTGGATGCTCAACAGTCATTCTCACAATTTCAGGAAACCATTTATGCTAGCAGAAAAGTTTGGGAACTCACCAATGAGAGGAGCGGTGTTGGGTGCAAGTTCATGCAGCCAGGCGAATGGACAGTGGTTGTCGCTTATGGAACAGAGTTCCCGGTCTGTGAGGAGCAGAGTCCTGGTTCCCAGGCTTCCATCATGGCACCAGAATGTTAGTTATTTGGCACTCTTACCCTGCAGGGAAATGTCCCGAACATGACAATTCCATAGAAGAGTTTTTATTAATATAAGATAGAAAAGAGGCGTGACAGGCCTGTGGGAAACACACACACGTGGCCAAGAGAAGAAGGGGAGAGAAGAGGAGAAGAGAGGAGGAGAAGAGACTGGTGCAAAAATGGCACCGGCTTTTTAAAGAGTGGGCCATGCATGCATATAGGAACGCATGTGGCTACTCCATGTATGTGAGTAGATTACATGGCTGTGTGCTTCATGCAACAATGCAAAGTCACAGAGTCCTAGTCATGTGAGATGTTTTGACCTGGAAATGGCTCTTTTGAACTGGAAATAACTAGGCAGTCTGCCGGGCAAGCCCACCCTTGTGGGCATGTTGTAACTTCATATCAGTAGGTAATACACCAGTTTGAAGAGGATTGTGAAAATGAAAAGGCTTAGTTGGCATGCTACTGTTAATAAATGGAGATCGGTGAGCTTCAGGGATATCCTTAATGTCCAAGGTGTCTGGGTGACACATTCTCAAACATACTTGGAAAAGCAGTTACCATACATTACCTTCTGAAGAATCCAACCACATGGCTACAGTTCCTAAGATTCTGTTAATGCTTGCCAAAGCCTAGCTTTATTGGGCTCTCAGTCAACATTGGCATCAGAAGGGGATAGGTTTTCACAAAGGTCCAATAGGTCTCTGCCATGTTAGGATTCGACATCAGCCACGGGGTGCACACAGTGCTCAGGAACCCAAAGAGGAACCTCATTGTCCTGCAGAAACACACAAACAGAAGCCTGGGCACACACCAACACCAATTGGGGCCCCTCCAAGTAGAAAGATCCTTTCATTGCACCAGAGGATGATTTGCAACAGGAGCCCTCCAGTGCTTATCTGCAGCGGATACTCCAGCAGAATCCACCAATAAAAAATTTAAAGTATATAAAGCAAGGGAAGTAATAGAAGGTGGAAAAGCCCCTAGCTCCCTCTTTTTTACTTTAGCAAAATATGTTTTTAAGGTATGATGGCAGTGTTCTACTACAGCATGTCCTTGATGTTTATAAGGAATACCAGTCTTATTAACAATAGAAAAATCTTGGCAGAATTTTGAAAATCCCATACTGCTGTAGGCAGGACCATTATCAGTCGTTATGCAGTTTGGCAGTCCCATATGAGCAAAAGCATGAAGACAATGATTCTTTATATCCTTAACCTTTTCCCTAGAATGGGCAGAGGCAAAAATTAGACAGCAATATCCATGTGTCTATTGATACTTAGACATATTGTAATTTTCCAAAGGAAGGTACATGTGTGATGTCCATCTGTCACACACATGATTAGGTAAAAGTCCTTGGATTAACCCCCAAATGAGGAACAGGTAAAAATTAAGCCCGAAGAGGACATGATTTAACTCTCTGGATGGCTTCTTCCCAGGTTAGGCCCGAGTGATGAGATGAAGAGATCAAGCATTAAGATGATAACGTTGATGCAACTGTGTAGCCTTTTAAAGGCAGAACAAATTAATGTGACTGCCATATGAGTAATGGCATCGGCCCTCTGATTACCTTTGCTTAGAGGTCCAGGCAATTGAGTATGAGCTCTAATATGGCCCACATAAAGTTTATGTGAGTGGAACCATATGAGTCCTTGCACTTACAATAAATATTCATGAATGGAACAGATGGATGGGATGCAGGCTGTTGTCTCCAAAGGCATAATTGCATGTTCTACATATTGGTTATCAGTACAAATATTTACACACTTATCAGAAAACATCTGTAAAGAAAGCAACAGTGCCTGTACCTCTGCCATCTGGGTGGAAGAGCCCTGGACTTTCATTCACTTCACTATGTTACCAGAAACCACCACAGCAAAACCATGTGAAGTGTCTGAGGAATAGGAGTCATCTGTACTATCTTGGGAAATATAATAGGATGCAATTTTAAAAATTGATGCACAACATGGAGGGGCAGTGAGTATCAAACTGACTCTGCATGTCAATATGGGCCAATCTTTATCATTAGCTTGCATCCATGTTATTTGAGACTGGGTGTATGGGGTCACCACAATATCTGGCTCTTTACCAAAAGTTTGAACACAGATCTTGATTCCCTTAAATAAAATCTGAACAACAGCCTGAGGATGAGGTGTAATGTTTTTTGCTGGAGAAGCTGGGGAATGTACTCATAGAATAGGACCTATTTGCCAAAACACTCTGGTAGATGAATGAGAAAAACAAAATATCAAATACAATAAGGGAGAAGAAAGATCTATATAATGCATGTGAGCCTGCTCCAGGGGCTTCTGCACACTTTGTTGGGCTGTACGCCCTTCAGCTGTTAATTCACAGGGAGATAAAGGGTCAGGGTTGCCCTTTAAGACATCATGCAAAGGATGAATTTGACCTGTTGGAATCTTTAAAGTGGATAGAAGCCATTGATATCTCCCAGAAAGTTTTGGAAATCATTAAGCGTACATAGTTGATCCGTATCAGAGTAATCTTTTGTGGACATAACAAAATTGTTAAGTTTGTGCTTAACAATTCATGACCTAAATAATGATAGAGAAAAGATACCTGTACCTTTTCTGGGACTATTTGTAAATTAGCCAGGCTAAGACCATCTTGTAATTAAAAAAGAAAAGTCATCAAAACCAAGATTTTTATCTTTAAGAGACAATAAAATATCATCCATATAGTTAATTATATAAACATCTGGAAAGGCTTTTTGAACTGGAGCTATGGCCAAAGACTCATAAATTTGACATATAGTATGGCAATTGATCATTCCTTTGGGCAAGATCACCCAATGACTTCTCTGATAAGGTTCTTTGAGATTTTCTGATGGAACAATAAAAGCAAAGTGAGGACTATCCTTGGGATGCAAAGAAATGGTGAAGAAACAATCCCTAAAGGCAATGACAATTAAATGCCAATGTTTAGGAATTGTCTCAGAGGCAGGCAAGACAGACTATGTTGCTCCAATGAGAAGCATGGTTTTATTTACAGCTCTAAGAGCCTATCATACCCTCCATTTTCCTGACTTCTTTAAAATAAAAAATACAGGTGTGTTCCAAGGTGAAGTGGAATAAATGATATGTCCAGCATCTAACTGTTAGTTAACTAATGTGTTCGCAGCCTCCAATTTTCTTTAGTAAGGGGCCACTGTTCCTCCCATGCAGGGTCATCACTTTTCCAAGTGATTTTTATCTGTTGTATTATAGTAGGCTGCTGTGCAGTAACGCCTAAGGGGAAAAAAAACAAACAACTAATCCTCTAGTATCCCCAGAAAATCTAGTAACACAGCTTTTGTCTGCCACAAGTAGTGGATCTCCTTGCAAAATTTTCCCTAAGCCTCTGCCTGGGCAGTATCCCTGACTCTTCAGCATCTGTTGTACAGGCTGTGTAGTAAGCACTGCTCCCATACCATCTAATACATCTGTCCCCACAAGTTCACTGGAATGGCAGGTAGCACAAAGGATTGAAAAGTTCCTGAATGACCTTCTTCATCCTTCCAATTTAAGAGTAGCCTGCTCTGTAATGGCATCTGAGCTGTGCTGATACCTTGTAGGTTAGAGGTTGAAATTTAAGGGGGCCAACCTTTGGGCCAAAGTTTGATAGAGATAACTGAATTGTCGGCACCAGTATCTAAAAGACCCTGAAAATCACGATCATTAATTTTCAAATTTAGCATGGGTCTTTGTTCTAAGGTGGAAATCCAGCAGACTAGAGGGCCCATAGAGCCAAATCCTCCCTCACCTCTGTGTGGTTTAAGAAAAGGATTATTAGTTTGAGAGTGAGGCATCAAAAGCAATTGTGCTATGCAAGCACCCTGGGGAATAACTGTCGCCCCATTACCAGCCTCAAACATTATTCTAATTTTTCCTTTAGAGTCTTCATCTATCACTCCTAGAATTACTCTAATACCTTGCATAAGAGCACTACTCTTGCCCATAATCAGTTCTAAAGACCCTGCAGGTAGTGGACCCATGACTCCAGTACTGAGAGCCTGGGTGCCCATCTGAGGTATTAATACTGCTCTGGTGGAGGCACAGCAGTCCAATCCTGTGCTTCCAGGGTTGCTTCTGATAAGGTCTTGGACAGAAAGAGATTCCTTTGTGGAATGAACTGGATGGGATGGTGGGAAACTGGGGTGGGGACAGGTGTATCCAGGGCTCTGTAGACCTACCTGGAAGTGTGGGATCCAGAGCAGACCTGCTGCCCATTTCCCAGTGGCAGTAACAGATTTCCCTGAGCATCAAACTTAGATCGGCACTCATTACTCCAGTGATGGCCTTTTGACATCTGGAGCAAAGTCCCAGTGTCTTTGCCACTGCTGGGGCTCCAGGACAGTTTTTCTTAACATAACCTTGCTGGCCACATTCAAAACAGGTTTTTTGGCGGCCTCCTCCAGAATTAATCTCCCTTATGGCTGAATCCATTACCTGTCCCATGATCTGATGCCTGTCTATAGTTTAAGATAATCATTTAAGCTCTTATTTTTATGAGGCCTAATGGGCTCCTTGCAATATTTACTGGCATTTTCAAAGGCCAATTGCTTTATTATTGGCATGGCTTGATCAACATCCCCAAATACTCTACCTGCTAATTGAAGCAGATGATCTACAAATTCTGCTAATGGTTCTGATGGCCCCTGAATGACTTTAGATAGTTGTTTGCCAGCAGCTTTTTTAGGCAGCCCTTGCTATGCTCTGGTATCGGCTATGTTAATCTGTGTATAAACTGCGGGATCATACTAAATTTGTGCTTGTAAAGTGGCATCCTGCCCCTGTACCTGTGCGCATCTCAAGATTACAAGCTGGGAAGCCTGCAGTGGCATTTCTATTAGCTATAGTTTGACAATGCTCTTGAAACTCACTCCTCTAAATTAAATACCCGCTCCTTCAGAGAGAGCACTACTACACAACTGCATCTAATCACTAGGGGTAACGTTGAAGGCAGAAAAAGATTCAAGTATAGCTGTGGTAAAAGGAGCATGGGGCCCATATGACATTACAGCTTCCTTAAGCTGTATAATGTCTTTAAAATCTAGGGGATTATGTTCATTTGCCTCTGTCCTTGAGCATTTTGAGTTTCTATAACCAGGTAAGCCACTCCCCCAATAAACCCCTCCATGGGTGCAGAAGGAAGGACCTTCATGTTGCAAAAGCCTAGATTATGGGCTGGAGGTCTCTCCTTGTAAGAATCTTCTGTGATTTCACTCTTAAGCACCTAGTATCTTTTTTCTAATCTGACTTCTACAACATCACCCTCTGAATACGGATCCGCAAAATCAGAAACATTGGAAGTTTGAAGGGATCTGAGAGCCTCCTCTATCTCAGACTCCTCCAACACAGCTTCAGCTTCAGTTAATTGTTCTTGAACCTTAATATCATCACTAAGAAATGCATCTTTAGCCAAGCGCCACAACGATAAAGTAGCTAAGGATATGGATTCAGGCCCTTCTTTATGCAATTTTTTTATTATTATATTTGTGTTTTAATTTTACACATCAGCCATGGGTTCCCCTGTCCTTCCCGCTCCTGCCCCCATCCCCAACTTCCCCCCATCCCTTCCCCTTCATTCCCATCTCTTCCAGGGCCAAGACCCAACTGGGGATTCATTTAAACCTGGTGGATTCAGTACAGGCAGGTCTAGTCCCCTCCTTCCAGGCTGAGCAAAGTGTCCCTGTGTTAGCCCAAGGTTCCAAACAGCCAGCTCATGCACTAAGGACAGGTCCCAGTCCCACAGCCTGGATGCCTCCCAAGCAGTTCAAGCTATTCAATTGTCTCACTTATCCAGAGGGCCTGATCCAGCTGGGGGCTCCACATCCTTTGGTTCATAATTCATGTGCTTCTATTCATTTGGCTATTTGTCCCTAATCTTATTCCAATCTTGGTCTCCACAATTCACGCAACTACAGTCCCTCCTCTTTCTTGAGAATTGGACACATGGAGCTCCACCTGGGGCCTGGCTGAAGATCTCTGCATCCACTTCCATCAGTTATTGGATGAGAGTTCCAACAAGAATGTTAGGGTGTTTGGCCATTGTAGTTAGAGTTTTCCTGCCTGGCCCAGTCAGGACAAATCTCTCTTACCCGCCAGTCCCATAGTTGCTCAGACCCAACCAAGAAAGCACACAGAAACTTACATTGTTTAGAAACTGTATGGCCGTGGCAGGCTTCTTGTTATCTACCTCTTCTATCTTAAATTAACCCATTTCTGTTAGTCTATACTTTGCCACATGGCTTGTGGCTTACCAGTGTCTTTACATGTTGCTTTCCATGGTGGCAGCTGGCGGTGTCTCCCTCCAGTCTTCTACTTCCCAGAATTCTCTACTCTCTTGTCCTTCCTATACTTCCTGCCTGGCCACTGGCCAATCAGAACTCTATTTACACAGAGCAATATCCACATCAGGCCTTCTGATCACCAGACTAGGTCAGATCAGGCTTTCTCTCAACCATTTCCAGCAGTCTACAGAGGATGTATCATTGTAGATTTTGGGGGACCTCTCCAGCACTCTGCCTATTCCTGATCTCATGTGGTCTTCATTTATGATGGTCTGTTATTCCTTGTTCTCCCTTTCTGTTCTTGATCCAGCTGGGATGTCCTGCTCCCCTAAGCTTTGTTTTCCTTAAACCTTGCCCTTCATTACTCCCACTGTCATCCAGGTTGTTCATGTAGATCTCATCAATTTCTCTATCATTGGGTGATCCCTGTGCCTTTCCTAGGGTCCCATTTTCTAGGTAGCCTCCCTTGTGTTGAGTAGTAGTCTAGTCATCTTTGTTTTACATCTAGTATCCTCCTATGAGTGATTACATACCATGATTGTCCTGCTGAGTCTGGGTTTCCTCACTCAGGATGATTTTTTCTAGATCAATCCATTTGCCTTCAAACCTCATGATGTCATTGTTTTCTCTGTTGAGTAGTAATCCATTGTGTATATGTGCCATATTTCCTTTATCCATTCTTCACTTGAAGGGCATTAAGGTTTCCAGGTTCTGGCTATTACAAAAAATGCTGATATGAACATAGCTGAGCAAATGCCCTTGTAGCACAAATGCCCTTGTAGCATGATTGAGCATTCTTTGGGTATATACCCAAGAGTGCTACAGCTTGGACTTGGGGGAGATTGATTCCAAATTTCTTAAGGAAGCACCATAATGATTTACAAATTGTCTGTATAAGCTTGCATTCTCACCAGCACTGGAGGAGAGTTCCCCTGTGTTCCTTCTGTGGTTTTTATTTTAGCCAATCTGACAGGTTTAAGGTGGTATCTCAGAGTTGTTTTGATTTGCATTTCACGGGTAATAAGGGATGTTGAGAAATTCCTTAAATGTATTTCAGCCATTTGAATTTCCTCTGTTGAGAATTATCTGTTTAGTTCTATAGCCCATTTCTTAATTGGACTGTTGGGTATTTTGATGTCTAATTTCTTGAGTTCTTTATATATTCTGGATATCAGCCCTCTGTCAGATGTGGTGTTGGTGAAGAACTTTTCCCTTTCTGTAGGCTGTTGCTTTGTCTTGTTGACTGTGTCCTTGGCTCTAAAAATCTACTCAGTTTCAGCAGGTCCCATTTAGGGATTGTTTCTCTCAGTGTCTGTGCTACTGGTGTTATATTTTGAAAGTGATCTACGGTACCAATGCCTTCAAGAGTACTTCCTACTTTCTCGTTTATCAGGTTCAGGGTAATTGGATTTATGTTGAGGTCTTTGATCCACTTGGACTTAAGTTTTGTGCACAGTGACAGATATGCAGCTATTTGCAGCCTTCTACACATTGACATCCAGTTATGCCAGCACCATTTGTTGAAGATGTTTTTTATTTTTCCATTGTACATTTTTGGCTTCTTTGTCAAAAATTATATGTTCAAAGGTGTGTGGGTTAACGTCAGGGTCTTCAATTCGATTCCATTGGGCCACATGTCAGTTTTTATGCCAGTACCAAGGTGTTTTTATTAGGATAGCTCTATAGTAGAGTTTGAGGTCAGGGATTGTGATGCCTCCAGGGGATGTTTTATTGTACATGATTCTTTTGGGTATCCTGGGTTTTTTGTTTTTCCATATGAAGTTGAGTATTATTCTTTCCAGATCTGTGAAGAATTGTGTTGGTAGTTTGATGGGGATTTCACTGAATCTGTAGATTGCTTTTGGTAAGATCGACATTTTTACTATGTTAATCCTGCCTATCCCTAAGCATGGGAGATCTTTCCATTTTCTGACATCTTCTTCAATTTCTTTTTTCAGGGACTTAATGTTCTTGGCATATAGGTCCTTCACATGCTTAGTTTGAGTAGTCCCAAGGTATTTTATATCATTTTTGGCTATTATAAAGGGTCATGTATCTCTGATTTCCTTCTCAGCTTTTTTGTGTATTGTATATAGGAGGGCTACTGATTTTTTTGAGTTGATCTTGTATCGTGCTATGTTCCTGAAGCTTTTTATTAGGTGTATCAGTTCCTTGGTTGAATTTTTTGGGTCACTCATGTATACTACCATGTCATCTGAAAATAGGGAAGGGTTGACTTCTTCTTTTCCAATTTGTATCCCCTTAATCTCCTTATGTTGTATTATAGCTCTGGCTAGAACTTCAAGTACTATATTGAATAAGTATGGGGAGAGGGGACAGCCTCGCCTTGGTACTGATGTTAGTTATATTGCTTTGATTTTCTTTCCATTTAACCTGATGTTGGCTGTTGGCTTGCTGTTGATTGCCTTTATTATGTTTAGGTATGTTCCCTGTGTTCCTGATCACTCCAAGTCCCTTATCATAAAGAGGTGTTGGATTTTCTCAAATTCCTTTTCTGCATCCTGATGATCATGTGGTTTTTTTCTTTGAGTTTGTTTATATGGTGTATTACATTGACAGACTTTGGTATGTTGAACCACCCTTGCATCCCTGGGATGAAGCCTACCTGATCATGGTGGATAATTGTTTTGATATATTCTTGGAGTCTATTTGCCAGTATTTTATTGAGTATTTTTGCATCAATGTTCATGAGGGATATTGGTCTCTAGTACTCTTTCTTTGTTGCATCTCTTTTGGTTTAGGAATCAGGGTAATTGTAGCCTCGTAGAAGGAGTTTGGTAATATCCCTTCTGCTTGTATTGTGTGGAACACTTTAAAGAGTATTGGTATTAAGTCTTCTTTGAAGATTTGGTAGAATTCTGCAGTGAAACCGTGTGATCCTGGGCTTTTTTGGTTGAAAGACTTTTAATGACTGATACTATTTCCCTAGGGGTTATTGGACTATTTAAATGTTTTATCTGGTCTTGATTTAACTTAGGTATGTGGTAACTATCCAGAAAATTGTCCATTTCTTTTAGATTTTCCAGTTTTGTGGAGTGGATATTTTGAAGTATGATGTGATGATTCTCTTGATTTCCTCATTGTCTGTTGTTATGTCCCCCTTTTTATTTCTGATTTTTTTTTAATTTGGATGTTCTCTCTCTGTCTTTTGGTTAGTTTGGATAAGGGCTTGTCTATCTTGTTGATCTTCTCAAAGAACCAACTCTTTGTTTCATTAATCCTTTGTATTGTTCTCTTTATTTCTATTTTATTGATTTGAGCTCTCAATTTGATAATTTCCTGGCATCTGTTCCTTCTGGGAGACTTTGCTCCTTCCTGTTCAAGGGCTTTAAGGTGTGCTGTCAATTGACTAGTGTGAGATTTCTCCAGCTTCTTTATGTGGGCATTCAGTGCAGTGTTTTTCCCTCTTAGCACTGCTTTCATAGTGTCCCATAAGTTTGGGTATGTGGTGTATTCATTTTCACTGATCTCAAGGAAGTCTTTAATTTCTTTCTTTATTTCTTCCTAACCCATTGGTGATTCCTTGAGCATTATTCAGTTTCCATGAGATTGTAGTTTTTTTTTTCTGTTGTTGAAATCTAACTTTAATCCATTGTGGTCCAATAGAACACAGGAGGTTATTCCAATTGTTTTATCTGTTGAGATTTGCTTTGTGGCCACGTATGCGGTCTATTTTAGAGAAGGTTCCATGGGGTGCAGAGAAGAAAGTATATTCTTTTTTGTTCGGGTGGAATATTCTGTAGATATCAATTAAGTCCATTTGAGCCACAACATCAGTTAAGACCATTTTGTCTCTGTTAAGTTTCAATTTGGCCGATCTGTCCAGAGGTGAAAATGGGGTGTTGAAGTCTCCCACTATTAATGTGTGGGGTTTTATATGTGATTTAATCTTTAGTAATGTTTCTTTTACATATGTGGGTGCCCTTGTATTTGTGGCATAAATGTTCAGAATTGTGACTTCATCTTGGTGTATCTTTCCTGCGATGAGTATGTAATGTGCTTCATCATCTCTTTTTATTGATTTTAGTTTGAAGTCGAATTTGCTGAATGTTATGATGGATACACCTGCTTGCTTCTTGAGACCATTTGATTGGAAATCCTTTTCCCAGCCTTTTATTCTTAGGAGGTGTCTCTCTTTGAATTTGAGGTGTGTTTCTTTTATGCAGCAGAAAGATGGGTCCTGTTTTCATGTCCATTTTGTTAGTCTGTGTCTTTTTATAGGTGAATTAATTCCACTGATATTAAGGGATATTAATGACAAGTGTTTGTTCCTGTTATTGTTTTTATTTTTATTTTTTTGTTAGTGTGTGTGTACTTCCCTTCTTTGTGGTTTACTGCTGTGGTGTTATCTATTGCCTGTGTTTTCATGGGTGTATCTGCCTTCCTTAGGTTGGAATTTTCCTTCTAGTGCTTTCTCTAGGGCTGGGTTGGGAATAAGTATTTTTTAAATCTTTTTTTGTCTTGTAAGGTCTTGTTCACTCCATCTATGATGATTTAGAGTTTTGCTGGGTATACTAGTCTAGGCTGGCATCCATGGTCTCTTAGTATCTGCATTATATCTGTCCAGGTCCTTCTGGCTTTCAAAGTCTCCATCGAGAAATCGGGTCTTATTCTGATGGGTTTGCATTTATAAGTCACTTGGCCTTTTTCCTCTGCTGCCCTTAATATTCTTTCTTTATTCTGTATGTATAGTTGTTTAATTTTTATGTGGTGAGGGCACTCTTTTGGGGGATCTAGTCTGTTTGGTGTTCTATAGGCTTCTTGTATCTTCATAGGCATTTCATTCTTTAAGTTGGGAAAGTTTTCTTCTATGATCGTGTTAAATACTTTTTCTGTGCTTTTGAGTTGGTATTCTTCTCCTTCCTCTATCCCTATTATTCATAGGTTTGGTCTTTTCATGGTATCCCAAATTTCTTGGATATTTTGGTTCATGAATTTGTTGGTTTTAGTGTTTTCTTTGACTGATGAATCTATTTCTTCTAAGGTATCTTCAACCCCAGAGATCCTCTCTTCCATCTCTTGCATTCTGTTGGTTATACTTACAACTGAAGTTCCTATTTGTTTACTTAGATTTTCTATTTCCAGCATTCCTTCTGCTGTTGTCTTCTTCATTTTTTTTTTTCTATTTCCCTCTTCAGGTCTTGGACTGTTTTCCTTGTTTTTTCATGATTTTCTTTTAGGGACTTATTGCTTCCTTCTTCTTTAATTGTCCTTCCTCTAGTTTTTTTGTAGGGTTCTTCCCATTTCTTATTTGTCTGTTCCTCCACTTTAGTTTTGATTTCTTCTATATAAGCCTCTAGCATCTTCATGATGTTACCTATAAGGTTTTTTTCTTCTTCTTTTTCCATTCCGTGATGTTCAGATCTAGCTTTTGGAGAAGGGCTACATTCTGGTGATGTTGTATTGCTCTTTATTTTGTTGTATGTACTTCTGCCTTGACGTCTGCCCATCTCATTGTGGGTTCGTTCTTGGTCTGATCAGTGTACTTGGTCCAGACAGAGCTGACAGATTTAGGGAGCCTCTCTCTGTTACAGATGAAAACTCTGGGCCAGATGGGAGCTCTGGTCCAGATGAGAGTGCTGGCCGGATAGGAGCTGTGTGGCTGTACTCTGAGTCTCAGGAATCCCAGGAGTCTCCTTATCTTGTCCAGATGGGAGTTCTGGGACAGGATGGAAGCTCTGGTCCAGATGAGGCTTCCAGGGCAGATGGTAGCTGGTGGCTCTCTAGTCTAGATAGGAGTTCTCGGGTGGATGGGAGCTGGGTGCTGATCTCTGAGTCTCGTGAGTGGCTGGGGACTTCTCAAAAGAAATTAGCTCACAGTCATTCCATTTTATATAAAACATGCTATGTTTTATAAAATGATTTTACTCAAAGATTTTGAGGTATGTATGAGGTGTGTGTTAATGATGTAATGAAATTTAGCCAAGTCTTTCTATCCAATGGAGCTCAATTTCATCATGAAAATGTCAATGGTGAAACAACTGTAAATCTACTTCATAAAGCCATAGGCAAATATTGATTTTTTTTCAATATTTTCTGGCCTATGCTTGTGTCTCTTGATACATGGGATGTTCCTCACATAATTCTCTTGTCTATCTTGTTTTTGTGTATTTGGATGCCTATGGTAGAGATTAACCCTTTTAAATGCTTTTTCCAAGCAGTATGGTGTCTCTTGCACTTCTGTAGGAAAACAGGGAAGAAAACTTACAGACAGAAGAATGCCAAGGTTTTCCTTTTTTTGGACATCAAATATACATACAAGGAATAATGAAATGCAACCTTTCTGATAACTTCGGTGGATCAAGAAACTTTCTGGGAATCATGAAAGTATGAGTGTAAAGAACATATCCATAAGTCTGTCCAAAATCATGAGGAAGTATGGGTTCAAAGACATAAAGCGTGGTAACTTAAATTGTATATGTTAAATGGTACAAATAAATGAAGATGCTGTTGTGTGATGATATGTTAGAAAAAGCCTTGCTAGGCTAAGTAAAGATGAAAGGGCCAGAAAAATCCCAAAGCCAGGCATGATTCAATCAAAATAAATGAGACAACTTACTCTCTATTAATGAGTACTGTCTATGCAAATCTAACTTTCCCAGGACCTGGAGGAGTATCAAATATCTCTTTCTATGAATCATGTATGTTTGTATAACAATATTTCATCCCTGTCTAATTACTCCAAAAAAGAATCTGTCTTAATCCAGGGGATATCAGTAGTCATGCTAAATTCACAAATTGCAAATCAGCAGCTTAATGTCAAAGCTGAGATTAAGTTTCCTATCATCAGTCTGAACCTTGACCATCTGTGCAATTTTGTCATCTTTCCTTGGTGAATCCTTCATTCACATAGATTTCTGATGTCTCCCTGAACCAGAGTGAAGGCTTCACTACATTTTAGGCTTTTCCTTGAATACATGGTATTGTGAGAAACCTCTCACTTGCCTCTATAAAACAAGATAGCTGTGAAGTATGTCCATATATCATGTTGTACAAAAAACTAAAAAAAAAAAATCTTGAATTTTCTATAGGAAGATTTATTTAAAACATGGAAAATAGTGTCTTGTAGCCCTAAACTAAAATTTAGTGTACTTATATTCACAGTAATTTAAATGTAAGCCACCATGTCGTTGCTGGGAATTTAACTCAGAATCCCTGGAAGAGCAGTTGGTGATCTTAACCACTGAGCCATATCTCCAGATTAATTTAAATGTAAAACAACCATTTCAAACAAAAAATGTCAGTCATTATGTAAATGAGGACCTTTACTGAAAATTGTGTATGAAGATTCCTTGATCAATTGTGCCGTATTCCCTGAGAATGCAATATGTGTATATTGGAGAAAACAGAATCATTATACGTGGTATGTTAACCAGGATTTTTTTCTCCAAATCATTTTACCTTTATACTGCTCTTAAAAACACAATATTTTTATTTTAAATAACCAAAATAACTAATTTTTTGAGCAGTCAGAATATAATACTGGATATTTGAAATGAAGTTTATCTGAACAGAAAATTATGGAGTCTGAATTATCCAGATTTCAAGGATTCCACAAAAACATGCATGCTTAACACCTCAGCCACACTTCATGTGGATTCCATGGAATGATGCAAAGTATTAATTCTATTTGTTTATACAACGTAAGTGACACAGTTGAATATTCCAGGTAGCTCTTAATCTGAGCATGATCATGTGTCCAATACACATCTGCAGTGTATAGAGGAGCAGAGGATCTCCCTTCTGAAGACACCAAAAGCATTTACTGACTTTCACACTGAACTACACTTACCTTATCTTGAACAAAGTTACAGATGACCCTAGACTGGCATCTCCACCAAGGATCTATTGAACTTCTATGTCCTAATACCTTGTGACTTCCTATGAGAAATGGTTCATTTGCTAGAATGATTAATGTGGATAAAGTAATTATTAGTGGATCTGATGCAGTTGGAACTCTATCATACAGAACCTCCCATGGCATGGGTAAGATGGACAACTTTAATGTCAGAAATTCAGGGTGTTTACTTCTTGACATTCAGAGGGTAAAATGTCATTCCTTTGTCAAAAGCTCAGAGAACAATCAGGCCTATGAAAACCATCAGGGTGAGATCCTGTGATCCAGAGCTGTGCAACAAAAAATATTTCATGCTTTAAACACTCATATTGGTTCCTTATTTTTATTTTATCAGAATGTCATTGTTACTTTACCAGTTTATACACAGATGGGCTGGTGCAACCAAGTTTAAGAAAAATGAACTGTATAATTCAGCATGAAACATGGAATTCCAGACATTATTTTTTATTATTTTTTGCTATTATCTGAAACTAGTTAATTCATATTATCACAAGGAACTTCTCATATCCTCCAGATTTATATATATAATGAATTAAATTATAATTCATTTATCAGCATGAGAATAGACAACAAAACCTGTAATATTTTCATTATATTTAATTGAAAATTGTGGATATAGGGGCAAACAGAAATTGCGATAGAGAAATCTTAGAAATTGTCATTCTTAAATTACTCTGTCTCTGATTGAGCATTAATTTTATTTATTTTTAATTAGATTATTGAGTGATGAGTTTGCTTAGGGTACTTTCACCTAAGCTCACATTTTATTGTTTCCCTTCAACATCTTCTACCCCTCCATATATCTAGAGAGCCATGTGACTTCTCTAGGGGACAAGGCCTCAGATTAGCACAAACTAATCATCCTTGTGAAAGGCCCTTGAGCATCTGACTCATTTTGGCAAGGACAATGAATAGTTCGCTGCTAAGACCCCAGGAGTATATGTGCTACCTGCTCTCCTTGCTTTCTTTATACAAAACATGTGGTTGGCTGCCTCTAGTTTCACTTTCACAGAGCTACAGATAAAATAACTATGACAAGAGAAAAACATCCCGCTGGTGAATTTCCTCTGGGTGAGCCAGTGGGGGCCTTGTTAAAAATAAAAGGTGTGCCTGATTTAGCCCCTAAAGCTTTTGTTATTTCATGTGTGATTACGATTTCACGATTTTCAAGAATAGGATGTTGCCTTTGCAATACATCTTATGATTAACCTAAAAGACTCCCAGTAGTTAATGATATTAAAAATGTGCATTACTATTCCTGAGAGAATGATTCTGAGTGCAAGAGTCTAGGAGAAATGCTAGCTCTGAGTTTATAATTTCATATTCCCCATGAAACAGCACATTCAACTGGGATTCTCTGTTATCCTCAAGGACAGGCCATTGTGGAATGCTTTCATCCAATATTCCATCCCAACTTCCCAAGCTTTAACAAGGAGAGAATAAATATTCCTCCCCCTTCACATTTTACAACCATTCTTTGTACTTAATGATCCTAATTAAGACTCTGTGGGCATTTCTGCTTCCAAGAGACACTCTGACTACCAATTACCTGAAAAACCTAGGGTTAGATGGAAATATACAATAATAGCAACAACAAAACAGAAAAATGAAATAGAAGGACCAGATTCCTCTTGACTTCTAAAAGAGGGTATGCTTGTTACTATCTACAGGATGCTGATACATCATTTTGGATTCCAGACTATTTTCATGTACTTCAGATATCCTCTGTTGAAATGATAGCATCTTATTTTTAAAGTTGGATTACCTCTTTTGTACTATAAATATTTTTGGATACTTACCATTAATTTTTCCATTGCTCTTGATTTATTTTTACTTTAAGTTATTTTGTTTCTAGTCAACTACAAAAAATTATGACTTGTTCTTTGCATAGTCCTTCCTGACATTTACAAGATCTAATTAAAAAGAAAAAAAAGGAGGCCAGGCGGTAGTGGGGTACACTTTTAATCCTTGCACTTGTGAGGCAGAGGCAGGTGGATCTCTGTGAGTTTAAGGCCACCCTGGTCTTCAGAGCAAGATCCAGGACAGGCACCAAAGCTACACTCAGAAAGCCTGTCTCAAAAAAACCAAAGGAAAAAAGGGGATGGGATCCTGGAACAACGTGACTTTTGGGGGGAACAAGGCCACAGAATAACATGAACAACTTATCCTTGTGGCAAGACCCTTGAGAAAAAGGCCCATTTTGGCAAAGCCAATAGATGGTAACTGCATAGTTCTGGGCATGATAACCCCAAGATCATGTTTGTTACCTGCTCACACTACTTTCTTTATATGAACCATATTCCTGGCTATCTCTAGATTCACTATCTCAGAGCTATGGATAACATATCTATTACAAGACAAAACATTCCCCTGATGGAGCTTCTCTGGGGGAGGGCATTGTTAAAAATATACAGTGTACCTGACTCAGGCACTAACAATTTGATGTTTCAATTGTGACCATGTATTCATGATTCCCCTAACAGGATGCCTTTCCAACATAAAGAGTCACAGTAATTCATGACATTATAAATTTGCTTAACTGTTCTGGAGAGGGTTATTCTCACCACTAGTGTCTAGGAGAAATGCTAGCCCTGCATTTATAATTTCATATTCCCCATGAAGCAAAGCACACTCAACTAGGGTTCCATATAATCCTCAAGGACAGGCAATTGTGAACTGCTTTTATCAAAGGTTAAAATCACAACTTCTCCAGCCTTAACAAGGAGAGTATAAATATTTCTCCCCCTTCACGTTTTAAACATTTCTCTTTTTGTATTTGATTATCTTAATTTAGACTCAGAGGACTCTTTACTTCCCAGGTACACTCTAATTACTAATCTAATTACCTATAAAACCTGTGGTTAGAAGGAAATATACATTAACAACAAAAAAAAGAAGGGACCAGATACCCTTTTGACTTTGGAAGAGGTTATGCTTGTATCTTTCTGCAGTATGCTGATAAGTCACTCTGGGTTCCAAATTGTTTTATTAGACCACATGTCAGGCTCTCAAATTCCACCTCTGTCCCTGTTGAACCAAAGACTTCACAGACCTCTCCTGCAGCCCCAACTGTGCCCTCCTTAGCTACTGCCATTGATCATGGCAGAAGGCATGGATGATTGAGATTCCCCTGAAGCTGCTGATCCAATTCCTCATTTTCTTTCACAACTTAGTTTGCAGTGGAAGCAGTGTGCCAAGGCAAGACGGAAAGTTTCTTTGCCAACTTAGGGCCAAGTTAAAGTTGTAACATCACACACTGAACATATGGTCAGAGATCAAGGAATAGATGTAATCACTTCCTCATTTTCTTCTTGCTGAGATTGACTTGATTACCGTCCTTGTATTGTTTTCTCGTGTACCTTCATGCAAGGCTCAGGAGCAATATTAGACCTATGTCCCTGAGCCATCTCTCATCTGTCCTGTAACTTGGAATATGAGTAAGTTAAGTTTGTGGTAAATGACTCCAAGTTAATGGTGGGGTGACCAAGATGCCTTAGCACAACAGAGGATTCTGATATTTTAAATTATCTGGGCTATGCAGAAGGACTGTTACTTGTTTCTTCTCTGTAGGTATTCTTTCTCCCTAAGGATGAGCTAGTCTTTTAGGACTTTTTTATTCAGTTCCTATGGAGTAGTAGATCCAGGGACAGTTTTCAGTTTAAGACATTGAGTTTTGTATCTATAGCATATTGCCCTTTTCTGTCAGTTTTGGCTCCAACCAAAGAAAAACATCCTATTATTATGCCCTCTACTAAAAATAATATTTGATTGAATCATAATGGGAAAATATTAGTCCTGTCACAGTGGATTCACAAAGGTTGCCTTGTGTTTTTCCAGATACAGCAGTCATTTACACAATTAAGGACATAAATGATAAGAATTATGATTGGTTAGTTTCAAGTCCAGGTATTCATTATAGAAATTTTTATTTCACAACCCTCATTTTCTTAGTCTAATTATTTGCAGCTACTAATTATACTGTCATTAAAAGATGTTTGCAACCCCCCTATTTATTATGGCTTACAAGCCTATGATATTGCACCTTTTGCAATCCTTGTTTAAAAGTTCTCTGATTCCCTTTCAATTCCAGAGTTGATACTATATATCAATTTTTTTTGCCTTAACTGCTTCATTTACTAATTGTATCAATCAACTATTTCTCCATGTTCTTTTGTGGTTGTCTGTCAACCATACTATATTCTTCTCCCTGTAAACAGTCTGGGCCTTGGTGTGATGACCTAGGAATTTTTTCTATGAAAACTATTGCTAATATCCTTTCTCATCTTAATGCTTCATTCATTACTGCCTTGATTTTCTATCATTGGAACTATAACTGTCTTTACTATGACCTTTGTACCACAAGCATATGACTGAACATATTAATACATTGTCTTGAAATGTTTCTCTTGCTCTTTTTACTTAAGAATCTATTGATGAGTGTCTTGTTAATAGGATGAATACATTGGAGAAAGCTGTTTTATACATAGGTACATAGATTCAAAATATTGATGTGAGACATACTTCAACTCATCATACATGGTTTTGTGCTACACCATTGTATTACAATCGTTCTCATTACCCATGGGAACCAATTCAGTCTCATATTTGATGAATGTGTAATATTTCTAATCTAGATATAAATATTCATTCTTTCCATGAGCAAATTGCAATTATTACTCATGCACGTTTTCAGATGTGCTCTGCCAAAAAGATTGTATCTCATTTTTAAATTCAATTACTTCTTTTGTACTATAAATTATTTTTGGACATTTATGGTTAATTTCGCTGTTGCTCTTGGTATAAATTTAATTTTAATTCCTCTGTTTCCAGTCCTCTACAAAAAATTAAGATTTGACCTTCACATAGTCCTTCCTGATGTTTGTAAGCTCCAATTATAAAGCATAAAAGGAGGAGATGCCAGGACCATGAGACTTCTTTGGAGGAAAAGGCCTGAGAACTCTCCTTATTGCAATGCTCATGAGAATACTACTCATTTTGCAAAATCAGTGGATAGTTCCACACATAATTCTTGGCATGACCCCAAGGAGCCTATGTGCTACCTGCTCACACTGCCTTCTCTATCCAAAGCAGTTGCTGTCTGCCTCTAGTTTCACTTTCTCAGAGCTACAGATAAAATAGCTATTACAAGAGAAGAAAAACATCCTGTCGATGACTCTCCTCTGTGTGAGCAAGAGGGGATGTTATTAACTATATTCTTTGTGCCTGATTCAGCTCCTAAAGTCTTTGATATTTCAAGTGTGACAATGAATTCAGCATTATCAAGAAGAAGATTAGCTTTTTCAATGTTCCTTGTGATTAGGCTAAAAGGGTCAGAGCGGTTCATGACATTACAAACTTGCATAATTGTTCTGGAGATAATGATTCTAACATCAAGAATCTAGGAAGAATCATAATGAATAGATGATATCAAGAGTTAATGGGAAGAGCTGTCTCGGAACAGGGAATGAAGCAGAGTCATGGGAATACACAATGCCCACATTTGAATAGCTTTGCTAATACTGTAGAAAGTTGAGAGGAGGCAGACATGATAAAAAGGATAAACCGAGCCAAATATTAAGAGAAATCTTTTAAGTTATGAAGTTTATAGGATGACAAGAAAAAAACCTGTTTTATCAGCCAAAGGACATAGACAAGTACAGAATGAAGAATGTATTGATTCAGATTTGCCTGATGAGTTAATTGGGAGAAATTTAATTTGACTGGAGGCAAAATCCTCTTTCTTTTTGCATGATGCTGTAACTGCAAATGTTGCCAACTGGGCACACTGTTTTATCTGTAGGTGTGCCTGGTTTGAAAACTTTCTTAGTTACTTGCAATACTGCTTATGCTTCTAACATTTGAGCTATGAATCAAGTAGGCCATGATTACCAGTGAGCAAGATGGGGGACAGACAGGGAATGAAGTAATAGAACAAACTGTTAATTATTTTAACCATTCTTACAAACAAAAGGAAATAAATCTGATTGTAAAACTGTTCATGCAAACTATTGAAACTGTTTAAATAAAAGCAGCCCAGGCTATCCAGGGCCACTTGTTGGAGTCAGGTGGTCAGTTTCTTCAATGCACTGATGTCCCACATTCATCCCAGATTATTGGACTCTTCTGGAACAAGGCTCCATACATATACATCCTTAGGATATCCTTATGCTTCATTATACCTACCTCATTTTCATGTGTTGTATTTCTAGTCCCTTCTTAAAGAGCTATGTTCTTCCTTAAGAGAGACTATTTTTCCTGTTCTCAGCATTCCTTACTCCATCTCTCCCTTGGCACCTTTAATGATAACATCTCCTTCCCAGAAAGCTAGCCCTAAAGGATGAGGTACCAAGATAGTACCTGAGGTGTCTCAGGGCTCTATTTCCAGATCTGAATTGTGTTTTTAGTCATAGGGACTGACATTCTGCCTCTTATAGGTGTCTTTTGCACAAGTCTATCCAACAACTCCACAAAGTGATTCTCAATGCAGATTTTTGGAGTTTTGTAATTTGGCTTTTACCTTTTCAGGGGACCATGGTCAGTAGATAGGAAATATTGAATGTATTTGTGTGTGTGTTTACTGACTTACATGTATTATAGTTATTTTAATCTAGATATTTAATAGTATGATTCTGTATAGGCTTTTCTGACATCCTTATGGTCATTTTATTCTCCTTCCTAGCACAAACAAAGACACACACATGCAGACACAAAAACACACATACACAATCAGAAATAGAAAATGTCACACACTATTACACCCCCACACAAAGACATACACAGAGAGACACAAATATTCAAGCACAAGAAAAAGAGATATTAAGAGAGAGAGAGAGAGAGAGAGAGAGAGAAAGAGAGACAGAGAGAGAGAGAGAGAGAGAGAGAGAGAGAGAGAGAGAGAGAGAGAGAGATTAAGAGATAGAGAATATCTGATATGAGTGACACTGGGGGGTACAGTTGGTAAAAAAAAAAAGCTATTAATGTCCAATACCTTAATCTTGCTCCCTAGAAAAACAAGTCTCAACACTAAAACTCTTTAATAAACTAGACACATCAAATCTGTATGGATTAATGTTTCAGCAAAATTAATGCTTAAGTTTTTACTAAAAATTAAATGTTAACTTTGATTTTGCCATGTTTTCTATAATTAGTTTTAATGGCATTTAGCAAAGAATATAATTTTTTTCAAATAGTTATCAATTCTTCTTTTTTCTAAACTACCCATAATTTAGACTGTTTTATGACCACTACTTAAACTCCTTCAATGAATCCCTGTAGAACTCAGACCTGCTTAAATTTTTCTATACTAGTCTCTGCTGTAGATTTTAGAATCTCTCTTCCATGGTGCATTTTGCACAACTCATCTCAGCCTCCATACCTCTGCTTCAAATGCACTGTGTTTTTAACACTATACTTTCTACCACTGGACCAAGCATTCTTATCCTATTGGTAGGTCTCAGTTGTTTAAAGAGGATATTTCAAAACTGTCTTCTCTCTGTTACAGTTAGTTCTCCACAGAAAGAGGCTTTACTTCCTTCTATGTACAAAATATTTTTAAAGGGAAACTGGAAGGAGCTTGATTACTTATTGAAACTTTATATATATATATATATATATATATATATATATATATATATATACACACATATATGTGTGTGTGTGTGTGTGTGTGTGTTGCAAATTAAAGACAGTTATAAAATGCTTAAATATAAAAAGTAACTATGTGGAATTGATTCTTTGTTAAAATTCCTTGACATAAGAAATTAATCTTCTACTATACTCATACACCAGACACTAGTGTAATCATAACCAGAGAAGTTACATCCAGCAAGTGATAAGAAAAGATGTATAAATACAGTCAAACATTTAGTGGAGCTAAGAGAATCCTGTAGAAGATGGGGAGGAAGGATAAAGGATCCAGAAGGGTCAAGGACACTACAAGCACATCACCAAAGAATCCTAACTGTTTCTCTTAGGAATTCACAGAGACTGTAGCAACAGTAAGTGAACCCGTATGGGTCAGTCCTAGGATGTCTGCATATATATTATGATTGTGTATCATAATGTTCTTGTGAGATTCCTAAGAGTAAGACTGGGGACTGTCCTTGACCCTTTGCCTACTCTTGGGACCCTTTTCCTCCTGCTGTATTGCCTTGTGGCTACTTCACATGAGTGTATGTACCTAGTGTTAATGTCCCTTTTTATGCCATTTTTGATAAATATCTCTTGGAGGGCTGATTTTTCCTGAAAGGAAGAGGAGTAGGAATGGATATGGGGGGAAAGGGAGGTTGGGGTGTTTGAGGTGTTAGAAGGTGAGGTGGGAAGAGAAACAATGGTCAGGATAAAAATATAGAAGATAAATATAAATAAAAGAAGAAATCAATCTATTGAAGTACACATGCTAGATTAGAAAAAAGAATATGTGAACAATCTAAGAAAGCAAGAACAAAAAATAGTTGGCATAAACATTTTACATTAGTAAAAGTAAAGTAATGGTAACATAATCAGATATTATGAAAATCCATATATAATGAATATAAAACATTAAAAATGGTGGCTGTAAAACAAAGATATTCAAATAAATTTATTCATGAAATGCTACTGTGTATAATGAAACCCAAAATTATAACGGGACCTCTATTTGTTGAAATGGTGCTGAACTGGCTTCAAGACTTGTATTTAAATAAAAGAAATGACCTAAATGTTAAGAAGGACCTTTCTCTCAGAATGTGCTTTGTTCCTGATGCAAAAAAGGCAGCTCTTCCCCTGTCATAACAGAGTAATGTAGCTCTTAGGGACAAAAATTCAGATGAGGTTCCCTGTCCTGGAAGTCAAGATGGAGAAGAATTCCATGGCCAACAAGACTTTCACTGATGCCATGTTAGACAAGGAGGATGGTTATCCACACATTGAAGAACTCCAGCAACCTGACTCTCAGGATCCTGGCTTCATTAAATGTGTCAAATAGAAATGTGTCAGAAAATATTCAGAACATTTTAGAATTATTTCCTGCTGTGTGCGTGTGTGTGTGTGTGTGTGTGTGTGTGTGTGTGTGATTGTTTGTCATGTATGTAAGTGTGTTCAGTGTTTCCCACATTCATGTACATATGGAAGCTAAAAGACATCCTGTTCAACCACTGTGCACCTTATTTCATTGAGATCACAACTTCCACTGAGGCTTGCACCTGAAGCCTCATCTATCTTACTGAAGCCAGTATTTAATCCACTGGGATTATGGGCTGCCACAAGACCACAGTGAAATTCTCATACATGCTTGAGATTTGAAATCAGATCTTTGAATTTGTATTGAAAATGCTCTTTTACACATAGCCGTCCACAGCATCTTGAAGTTATATTTGCATTATCATGTTAGACAAAGATTGCAAGCATCAGGGCCTAGTTAACTCCCATGGAGAATCCACAGCTGTTGTTGTAAAGTTCATGATTTCCCCCTAATTTGATTTGGTTGGACCAGGTCCTCTCCATAAGTGAAACAGTTTTATAGCTTGGAGTGCTTAAGGGGTCCCCTGGCAAGATGATCAGGATCCCTCCCTGGTGCATGAGCTGTCTTTTCAGAGCCCACTACCTAAGGTGGTACACCTTGCTCAGACTTGATGCAAGGAGAGGGGCGTGGACCTGCCTCTACTGAATGTGCCAAGCTCTGCGGAGTCCCTATTGGAGTCCCCATAGAATATTGCTTTGTCAAAGGAGAGAATGGGGTGTGGGCTGGGAAGGAAGGTGGGAAAGGCAGGAGAAGAGAAGAGAGGGGCATCTGTGATTGATATGTAAAATAAATTTAAAAATCCTTTAAAAAGTAAGATGCAATCATTTTAAAATATGTTTCATGGACATTTGGTTTTTGGTACTCTCCTTTCAGGATTGTACCAACTTCTGCTCAATAGTTTGGGGTTGGTTTAAATTTATTTTTAGTTTTGCTGTTGAATTTTAACTCTTCTTCACATGTTATACATATTCACACTCTATAGAAGAGAGGAACAAATTGACTCCCTTTGAGCAAAAAGTCTCTGTGTTCACTCCTTGGCTATTTGTTTGTTGTGGAAAATCTGAGTAATCTCATGGTATTGTCAATTTGAGGGCTTGTTTCTTTTTTTCTTTTTTTTAAAAAGATTTATTTATTTATTATGTATACAGAAGAGGGGGGCCAGATCTGCTTTTTCCTGTACTGGTTCTTTATACTTTTGTCAAAGATTGAGCATCTTCAGTTTCTTTTGGTTACCTATGTAAAAGAAATATTTTTATATAGAATACTGGCATTTGATTGCTTTAGAAAATTGTGTGGTGGTTAGTTTCAACTGTCTACTTGGAATAATCTATAATCAACTGGAGTTATGATTTGAAATGGGTTTCTATATTAACACATTTATATAAAACAAACAGAATTGCACAGACATGCTTTTACACACACACACAGACACACACACACACACACACACACACACACACAAATTAAAAGGTAATTTGCAAGATAGCAGCAATGGAGGGAGTCTGGGTTGGTGGGAATGAGTAGGAAGAAGATGATGTAAAATTTTAAATAAATATAAATTTAAAAATAATAGTAAGTGAAACAGACATATTACCAATAATTATTGAAAAGATAGATCATTCAGAACAATTTGTGATGAAAACTTATGAAGAATAAGACAATAGTGTTGACAGAATACAGGAAAAATACTAAACAAAATGAAAATAGAAATAACAAGAAACAAAACATGAAAGAGTAAGAAAGCCAGTGTTTCATGACAACATACAGAAAAACATACATAAAATTACACAATTAAAAAATGAAGACAATTTCACACATGAAATATTTCAATGTAGGGAGTAAAGTGTAACATACTTAAAATTGTGGTAATAATGCATAGAAGACAAAATAATCAACTACAGAAGCATTTGGTCAATAACCTCTAGTACCAAATCTGCTAGCAGAGTCTATGGTGTTTTTTAAAGGTATAGGTCATGTCTCATTATGTCCTATGTTCACATCAAACTTTGTGCTAGCTATGGGGTGTGTGCTAGATATAGGCTGGCCTCATCAAGATATTTTCATAAACAGCAAGATGGCATTCACCAATAAACAATAGTTGTTTACATAGAAAGAGCTACTGTGGACTTCAATGATATTGTGAGATTTTGAGTTAGGTGTCACACTACTGGCTATAGAAACTACAAACTATTTTTCAATCGATAGAAAGTGGAACTCTAAGATAAAAAGAGTCTAAGAAGCTTGATACTGGGGAAATCAGAAGGACATTAGCCTCAGCATGATCACCTGCTGCTTTCACAGCCCACTGAGTAATAAGCATATCTGTAGGGGAAATCTTGTAGCTCCCAGCTAAGACTTTTGAAGCAGTAAACCAAGAACAGAAAATAAACAATGTAGATAATAAGAAATTGTTGTCTCTGGGCTCAGTATACCTATACTATCACAATTACTACAACAAATAGACTCACTTTTCATCACAAAAGGAAAGACACAAAATCTGAACAGGCCAGTGTTTATGACTGTCTGTCTATTGTGGCCACCTGACACACACAAACTCATTCAGTGTGGGCCCCTTGGTTTTTGACTGATTCTTATACTGTTCCTGTGGGACCCAGATGTTAGAACTCTACAGACTGTGAATGCATAGCCTTCTTGTGTTCACAAATCTAGTCTGCCATAAAGAAAGAAGCACTATCACAGATAATTGCCCCACTAGGATAACATATACCAGCATCACATGTTTCTCCTTTGAAAAGTGGTGCCAGTCTTTCAGAAACAGGACTCATTGCCCTGATGCCTTAGCCAGTATGGGTCCTCCATTCTACTATTGCATGCTTTATATGTTGGAAGCATGGAATGCTTCCTTATTCCCATTACACTGCCTTTCTGATTTCTTATTTCTATGGGTCCTGACACCCTTTATAGGTCCCAGTGCATCCTTCATTTACGCACTTCAAAAAATGGACTCTCAGTCCACCCTAGAACTCCCATCTGGACCAAATGTGAGTGCCTCTGTTAGCGTCAGAGAGTCAACTGAGCCTGGGTCCCACCACTGGACACAGGCCACCCCAGGAGGACCTGACCAACTTGGCCCCAGTTTCCTGCCAATTGGCTGGCCCTGCAGGAAGGCTCCCCTTTTCCAAGACTGCAGGCAGACATTGCAGTCTCCACACCCTGCCCCCACACCCATTTGCATGAGACCCCAGCCACTTCCTGAGACTCAGAGACCAACTCACAGCTCCCATCCATCCCAGAACTCCCATCTAGAATGGAGACCAGAGAAATTCCCATCTGGACAAGATCAGCTCCCATCTGGACAAAATAAAGAGACATCAGGGACTTCCTGAAACTCAGAGTCCAGCCCCCCAGTTCTATTCTGGCCAGCACTCTCATCTGGACCAGCGCTCCCATCTTGCCCAGAGTTTCCATCTGGACCAGAGAGAGGCTCCCTAAATCTGTGGACACCCTCTGGACCAAGTACACTGCTAAGACCAAGAATGAACACAAGAGGAGATGGGCAGATGTCAAGGCAGAAGTACATACAACAAAATAAAGAGCAATACAGCATCACCAGAACCTAGCCCTTCTCCAACAGCTAGAACTGAACATTACGGAATGGAAGAAGAAGAAGAAAACAACCTTATAAGTAACATCATGAAGAGGCTAGAGCCTTATATAGAAGAAATCAAAAATAAAGAAGAGGAACACACAAACAAAAAATGGGAAGAACGCTAAAAAATCTAGAGGAAAGGACAATTAAAGCAGAGGAAAACAATAAATCCTTGAATGAAAATCATGAAAAGCAAGGGAGACAATCCAAGACCTGAAGAGGGAAATAGAAAAAATGAAGAAGACAGTAGCAGAAGGAATGTTGGAAACAGAAAATCTGAATAAACAAACAGGAACTTCAGAGGCAAGTATAACCAACAGAATGCAAGAGATGGAAGAGAGGATCTCTGATTTTGAAGATACATTGGAAGAAATAGATTCATCAGTCAAAGATAACACTAAAACCAACAAAGTCATGACTCAAAAAGTCCAAGAAATTTGGGACACCATGAAAAGACCAAACCTACAAATAATAGGGATAGAGGAAAGAGAAGAATACCAACTCAAAGGCACAGAAAATATATTTAACAAGATCATAGAAGAAAACTTTCCCAAGTTAAAGAAGAAAATACCGATGAAGATACAAGAAGACTATAGAACACCAAACAGACTAGACCCCCAAAAAAAGTCCCCTTTGCCACATAATAATTAAACAACTAAACTTAGAGAATAAAGAAAGAATATTAAGGGCAGGAAAGGAAAAAGGCCAAGTGACTTATAAAGGCAAACCCATCAGAATAACACCCGATTTCTTGATGGAGACTTTGAAAGCCAAAAGGACATGGTCAGATATAATGCAGACACTAAGAGACCATGGATGCCAGCCTACACTAATATACCCAGCAAAACATTCAATCATCATAGATGGAGTGAACAAGTACTTCCAAGCCAAAACCAGATTTAAACAATACCTATACACAAACCCAGCAATACAGAAAGCACCAGAAGGAAAATTCCAACCTAAAGAAGGCAGATACACCCATGAAAACACAGGCAATAGATAACACCACAGCAGTAAACCCCAAAGAAGAGAACTACACACACACTACCACCAAAAAATGAAAATAAGAACAGGAATGAACAATCACTGGTCTTTACTGCTTATTTTTTGTCATGTTTGATGGACTTTTTAAAAATTTTTCCCCAAGATTTTGCTTTCATAACCTCAAAGTTGGAAAATCAAGGACAGAGTTTTTCTTTCTTGTTGTATATTATTCCAAGAGTTTTGCTATACTACATTACTATATTCTACTTTATATTTTTACTTCTTAACCTATTTTTTCTAATTTTTATAGATAGAAATTAAGAAAGAGAGAAAAAGAAAAAACATATATGTATATATATACACACACGTATAGACATACATATACATGTATACACACACACAGCTATATATATACAGAGAGAGAGAGAGAGAGAGAGAGAGAGAGAGAGAGAGAGAGAGAGAGAGAGAGATTTGCTGCAGCCCCATTTTCATTTGGACCTCTTTTAACTACTTTACTTTCACTTCCAAAAATCCTCTTTCTTGACAACTGGACACATGGAGCTCCACCTAGGACCAGGCTGAGGATCTCTGTATCCACTTCCATCAGTCACTGGATGAGAGTTCCAGCCCAACCGTCAGGGTGTTTGGCCATCTGATCACCAGACTAGGTCAGATCAGGCTTTCTCTCAACCACTGCCAGCAGTCTACAGAGGATGCATCACTGTGGACCTCAGGGGACCTCTCCAGCACTCTGCATACTCCTGTTCTCATGTGGTCCTCATCCATCATGGTCTACGATTCCTTGTTCTCCCTTTCTGTTCCTGATCCAGCTGGGATCTCCTGCTCCCCCAAGCCTCCCTTCCTTCAAACCTTGCCCTTCATTGTAGTGGATAGCCATCCCAATATTGGCAGGGAAGTTCCAACCCACATTGAGGCTTCGGTAATGGTCACGCCCACAAGGCAAGGCAGAGAAGGAAACGGAAGAAGAAGGAGGATCGAGAGGAGATCACGTGCTTGGTTCTGGGACCCTGGACGCTGGAGGGAGACTGAGCAGAGTTCTCCAGAGAACACTGCTGTACTGCAGTATACCTTTGCCAGACCCTGCAACCTACCCCTTCATTGTAAGTTACCCCACAAAATAAACCTCCCTTTTAACTAAGTGGAGTGGCCTAAATAATTTCACCAATATCTGCTGCTCACGTGGGGCAAATCCCAAAGGCCTATGCAGCTCCCTCCCTCAGTCTCCTCCCTGGCTGGCAGGTACCTAAACCTGCCTGCAAAGTTATCTTAGCCCCTAGACCAGCGAAAACCCACTGTAAGTGAGGCCTTCCCATTCCTCCAAGTGCCGGTTCCCCGCCATCTTGGCTCCTGCCTTCAGCTACTGCCAGCCAAGGTCGCCAGCAGGCCCTGCTTTGGAGCTATACCAACGCCTCCTGCTGGCTGAAAAGTGCTACTGCACCTCCAAAACCACGGAAAGGTAAGCTTATTTTACTTGATAATATTACACCTTAAAACTGACTAACAATTTTTGAGTAATTCTTGTAATATGGCTGACAACATTACCTCACAAGGATTTAAAAACCTTTTTGCCTGTATGATGAATGACATTCTCCTGGAAATATACGACCTCCCTAAGACATATCTGGCCTGTACCATTTTGACATTCATTGTAATAATTCACATAGTGTTCAAACACTGTTTTAATAATAAGATCAAAGATGAGTCATTATTGGGACTGATACAGGCTTTAAAAGATAGCAATGAAGGCTTACAGAAAAAGATTCTCTTTCTGGAATCTGCTAACCAGGAATTACAGGTTTTAAAAGATAGCAATGAAGGCTTACAGAAAAAGATTCTCTTTCTGGAATCTGCTAACCAGGAATTACAGGTTTTAAAAGATAGCAATGAAGGCTTACAGAAAAAGATTCTCTTTTTGGAATCTGCTAACCAGGACTTACAGAAAAATATTCTCTCTCTGGAATCTGCTGGCCAGAACTTACAAAGCAAGCTTGTACCCAAAATTGCATTTATCGATAATAAATATGATAATATTTAATGGATAAAACACTAACTCTCCAGAGTGAAGTTGTAGCTACTCAGACACTATGTAAGGAAGAAAAGTTATCATTACTTGATGAGATAAGGTCCATGGAATCATGTGTTTCAGAAGAACATAAAAACTTCCATGATTCCATGAAAAATCTGGAATCCCTTACAAGAGAGGAGGTTTAATCCCTGGAACAGACCCTAGGTGCTCGTTTACAAGCCCTGGAGGAAACTCTCAATAAACATGACAAGGGACCTAATAAGCAGAAGGGCAAGACCATACAGGTTGTAACATCGCCAAATGGCTCTCATAAAATAGCTTATCCTGTTATCATCCATGAGAAGCCAGCAGATGACACACACCCCGAGCCATATACGACATATACATTACAAACAATTTCAACAAGGGACTTTAAAAATATAAAGGAAGCAGTAGTTACATATGGGATATACTCCACATATGTAAAACAGATGTTAAATTCATGGTCTACCTCACATAGAATCATTCCAGATGACTGTCATCAGTTAATTTCAGCTGTTCTAGAATATAGCCAGCAGTTACAGTGGAAAAGATGGTTGAGACAAGAGGCAAGAAATTTAGAACAACAAGGTAAACTCAGAGGTTTTGAGCTCTCCAAGATCAAATACTTGTTGAGGGATGTTTCACTGACAGGAATGTACAATCCATTTATGATGAGCATACAATATCCCTATGCCGTACAGCAGCTCTAAATGCTTGGGAAAAAATTCCAGAACCTGGAAAAGCAACTGAGGTATACACAAAGATATTTCAGGGACCACATGAACATTCCCAGCCACTGTGGAAGACATTCCTCTCCAGAACAACTGAATAAACCAATGCCTAATGAAAAAACCGATACTGCAATGGATGATAAAACAGCTCTGATAGATGAATCACAGTTTACAAAGAACACAATAAAACAGATATTCTGGCAGACTTCCATAAATGAACAAAGACCAAAGCTTAGAATTCGAATTAATGGCTTGGTTCTGGAGGGCCTGGTAGTCATGGGTGCAGATGTGACTGTGATTACACCAAAATCATGGCATCCAAATTGGCCTCTTCAAGAGGTAGATGTCCAACTTTTATGAATTGGCACCCTATCTCAGATAAAACAGAGTTCGAGATGGGTTGAATGCATAGGGCCAGAAGAACAGAGAGGAAGGCTGAAGCCATATGTAGCAAAAGTAGCAGTAAATCTATGGGGCCGAGATCTGTTACAACAGTGGAATACCCAGATTAAAATTCCTACACTCTCAGAAAAGGAATACAGGCCAATGCATGTTTCGAGGAATAATATCATAACATGCTATAAAAAACAGTCACCAACAATTCAGGCTGTACACAAACAGAGCACAACTGCTGTTGAACTCTCAGAAGTACCAACTGCCTTACCTTTAAAATGGCTAACTAATAAACCTGTCTGGGTTGGACAGTGGCCCTTGACAAAAGAGAAGCTACAAGCTTTATAACAGCTGGTTCAAGAGCAGTTAAATGCTCAACACATTGAAGAATCTACCAGCCCTTTGAATTCTCCTGTATTTGTTATTTAAAAAAAGTCTGGTAATTGGAGAATGCTGACAGATCTGAAAGCTATTAATAAAGTAATTCAGCCAATGGGCTCCCTACAGACTGGGATGCCCTTGCCCTCTCTGCTACCCAAAGAATGGCCTAGAATAGTTATTGACTTAAAAGACTGTTTCTTTACCATACCCTTACAAGAAAATGATAGAGAAAAATTTGCCTTCACAGTTCCTAATTATAATGATTCTCAGCCAGCCAAGAGATATCAATGGAAGGTCCTCCCACAGGGAATGTTAAACAGCCCTACCTTGTGCCAATACTTTGTGCAAAAACCATTGTAGATAATTCGTGTAAAGTTTCCACAATCCATAATTTATCACTATATGGATGATATCCTATTAGCTGATCCAAAGTTAGACACATTAGAAAGCATGTTTGAAGAAGCAAAGAAAGTTTTGCCTCGCTGGGGACTGCAAATTTCTCCTGAAAAAATACAAAGAGGAGATTCTATTAATTACTTAGGATATATGATAGAGTTACAAAGAATTAGACCTCAAAAGGTACAACTGAGAAGAGATTGATTAAAGACTCTTAACGATTTTCAAAAGTTGTTAGGAAGCATTTCCAACTTATTGGGTATCATGGGAATACCCAAAGATGGACTACAAAATATGGCTACTACTCTAGAAGGGGACAAAGAATTAAATAGTCCAAGAGAATTATCAGCCGAAGCTGAGAAGGAATTGGCTCTAGTAGAAAAGACAATTCGAGAAGCACATGTGGATCGTGTGGATCCAGAACTTAAATGCATTCTTGTCATATTCCCCTCCAGACATTCTCCCACAGGTATTTTGATGCAGAGGGAAGATATTATATTGGAATGGATATTCCTACCACGTAAACCAAATAAGAAATTAAAGACTTATATAGAAAAGATCTCTGATTTGATTCAAAAAGGTAAATTAAGACTTCGTCAGTTGACAGGAATGAACCCAGCAGCAATTGTAGTACCTTTAACTAATGAGGAAATTTCATCACTATGGAAAGATAATGAATACTGGCAGAGAGCCTGCAGTAACTTTTTGGGAGAGATTAACAACCATTATCCCAAAAGCAAGAGAATAGAATTCATAAAGAAGACTGAATGGGTCCTTCCTCACATTGTACGACACAAGCCAATTTCTGGAGTCCTCACATTCTATACTGATGCAAATAAATCAGGGAAAGCAGGATACAAATCAGGAGACATAAGTAAAGTGGTACAAAGTCCATACAGCTCTGTACAAAAGGCAGAACTGTATGCCATTCTTATGGTACTGATGGACTTCACAAGACCTCTCAGTATAGTCACTGACTCTCAATACACAGAGAGAGTTGTTTTACACATTGAAACTGCTGAATTTATTCCTGATAATACAGAATTAACTTCATTATTCATACAATTGCAGGAAATCATTAGAAAAAGGGAACATCCTATATATATAACACATTTCAGATCCCACACAGGTCTGCCAGGACCTCTAGCACAAGGTAATGATGAGATTGATCAGTTACTAATAGGTAATGTGCTAGAAGCCTCAGAATTTCACAAGAAACACCATGTAAATAGCAAAGGTTTGAAGAAGGATTTCTCCATTACTTGGCAACAAGCTAAGGATATTGTGAAAAGTCCTACTTGTTCCTTCTATAACCAAACTCCATTACCTGCAGGAAGCAATCCGAAAGGTATACAAAGAAATGAAATTTGGCAGATGGATGTTTTTCATTTTGCAGAATTTGGAAGATTAAAGTATGTACACCATACCATTGACAACTATTTAGGATTTCAGTGGGCAACTCCTATGAGTTCTGAAAAGGCTGATTCTGTGATTACACACCTATTAGAAGTTATGGCCACCATGGGAATACCTATACAAATTAAGACATATAATGCCCCAGTATATGTCTCCAATAAAATGAGACAGTTCTTTGCTTATTACAATATAAAGCATGTTGCAGATATACCACACAATCCCACAGGCCAAGCAGCCATAGAAAGATCCAATTGAACTTTAAAGGATATGCTAAATAAACAGTAACAGGTAACAATGACTCCTAGAAATAGATTGCATAGTGCTTTATTAATCTTGAATTTTCTCAATGCTGATGAGAAAGGAACAACAGCTGCGGAGAGACATTGGATGACCAACAAAACTCCTGAGCTAAACCAACCAGTTTATTGCAAAGATGTGTTGACCTCAGAATTGAAAACTGGGTATGTCCTATGTTGGGGAAGGGTTTTGATTTTGTTTCCACAGGAGAAGAGAAGCTATGTATACCAACAAAATTAATAAAATTTCGATTTGAACAGGAGAAACCCCTTGAAGAAGAGATGTAAAAGATCATCCACCAATGTGACATCTCTTCAGGTTGTAAGAAAAATTTAACAATCAAAGGTTCGGGTAGGGTTCTGTTTTTGTCTTTCCAGGATAATGGAAATACCCACCTTCCAGAAATCATAAGGCCTTGAATATCCGGATGTTTATAGTAGAAAGAAAGAATCTATTGGTACTAATGTACACAGGGTAAGATATCACTGTCTAACATCTATATCTCTATCAATCTAGAATAGTTGTGGTTCCAATTTAATTATTATCCAAGCTGGCCTTGGAAATGGAATTGGCTCACTCCTTCCCTAAACCCAAGCATATTGATAAAAGAAAAGGTTGAGAGGTTCTTCAGTCCCATATCAGAAGAGCCCTCTGGTGTGAGACAGAAGGAAACCAATTATAAGGGACCATTATCTTCAAGATTCTAATTCTCTCCATGCTTATTCTTGATTTCTTGGAATCCTTTCTTACATGTCATGACATCTTTAAATCCCAACCTTCCATTCTGATAAAAAATAATTTTTTCCAATAGCAATCTCTGAAGTCTCCAGAAGGAAGATGGGGCCCCAACAAGAACAACTCTACCCAATCCAGAATAATGCCATGGTAATCATCATCATACTATACTTCTGCCAGAATTTCAGACAATCTTACCCATTACTCTGAGAGTTGCTGCAGAATCTACAGTTAGTCTAACTGAGATTTAACTATCTGAGCTTTCTCACAACACCCAACAGAGATACCATAGCCACCTAAACAGCAGGAAGCAATTCTAAGAAAACAACACCCCTTATCCCTAAGGTTTCATATTTCTCAGGGTTATGGATAATGGTTCTAGGGTTGGGGGTGGAAGAAACTGTTAAACTCAGTACTCTCCTTAAGGAAAGAAAATATGTTTAAAAAAAAAACGAAAAGAAGAAATGTAATGGATAGGTATAAGATATTATGGTAGACTAACATATACAATTAGTAAACAAATTTAGTAATATAGCAGACTTTTCACTGTTATGAATTCTTATATGTTGATACAAATGTAAACCCTTTATATTCCTATTCAAGATAATTTGTATATTGATACAAATACAGAACTATGTTTGTTATATTGTACACATATTTTTACTCTTATTTGAAATATTTGTATATTGATACAAATGTGAATTTATATCTGTCATACTGTATGTATGTTCTACTTCTGTTTAAGATATTCTGTATACTGATATATATTTAGGATTATTATAATATTGCATATTGCACTATACATTCCTACCTCTGTTAAAGATATTTGGTGTATTGTCACAATTTAAAGTCATTGTCCTTTTACTGTACATTTGCTTACAGACTGCCTTATTTATAGGAAGCCTTAGTCCTTAGGTCCTTTAGGTAGATAAGACTTATAGAGTTATTGTCACCTATGCTTGTCATCTCTATAATTATGTTAGTTAGGTTATCCAGATTTATAAATACATAGGTCATTTGGACAGGTAATCTTCAAACACTTCATGGACCTAGAGAATATGGCATTTAAATAACTTAGAATTCTGTTGATGTGAGACACAATTGCTCCTGGCAGCACCAATTTGATCCTGAGAGAATGTTGGGCTTCTAAGACATTTCCATTTGGAAGTTTGTCTTCTTGGCACAAAATGGCCTACTGGGCAAAGAACTGCCCTTGCCTAACCTGATGACAGTACAAATGCTGTCCTTTCTGGACAAGCGGGACACAAGGAAAGCAATCACTATACTCTGCCAAGACAGGGTAAGATGGTCTTTCAGAATTCCTGCTTCTGAAAATGGTCTGTCAGATACTCTAGGCCTGTAGCCAATTTGAATGCACCAAGGATGCTGAGAAACGTCAGATGACTGTCCGGGCTGCTAGCTGTCTCTGTCTACTCTTGCAAGACTCCCGAAAGTTGCTTGCAACCTTCTTCCATTTCTCAGGTATTATTATATTCCTTCTCAGGTCTTTGATGAGGTTGGAGATTAGCATTTATAGTTACAACTTAGTATATATACATATATAATATCTTAGATAGAATATATTATGTATTACACTCAGGTTATTTAGGATAGGACACCTTTTGGAATGATCTTTGTAACATGCCACCTACCGACGCTCTAGACTTCCCTGGATATTACTATGTGTTTTTTGCTTGATATTGTTTGCACTTATTGTAATTCCAACTTATCTAAGTCATTATCCCTCATTACTCCTGGACAATATTTGATAACCATCTCTTTGTATTTAGGGGGAGATGTAGTGAATAGCCATCCCAGGATTGGCTGGGAAGTTCCAACCCACATTGAGGCTTTGGTAATGGTCACACCCACCATGCAGGGCAGAGAAGGGAACAGAAGATGAGGATCAAGAGGAGATCACACACTTGGTTCCAGGACCCTGAACGCTGGAGGTAGACCAAGCAGAGTTCTCCAGAGAACACCGCCAGACTGCACTATACCTTTGCCAGACCCTGCAACCTACCCCTTCATTGTAAGTTACCCCACAAAATAAACCTCCCTTTTAACTACATGGAGTGGCCTAAATAATTTCACCAATACTTCAATTCTCCCACTCTCGTCCTGGTTGTTCATGTAGATCTCATCCATTTCTCTGTCATTTTGCGATCCCTGTGTCTTTCATAGGGTCCCAGTTTCTAGGTAGCCACACTAGAGTTGTGTAGCAGTCTAGTCATCTTTTTTTTACATCTAGTATCCTACTATGAGTGAGTACATACCATATTTATCCTTCTGAGTCTGGGTTACCTCATTCAGGATGATTTTTTCTAGATCCATCCAATTGCCTGCAAACCTCATGATGTCATTATTTTTCTCTGCTGAGTAGTACTCCATTGTGTATATGTACCATATTTTCTTTATCCATTCTTCAGTTGAAGGGCATCTATGTTGTTTCCAGGTTCTGGCGATTACAAACAATGCTGATATGAATATAGCTGAGCAAATGCCCTTGTGGTATGATTGAGCATTCCTTGGGTATATGCCCAAGAGTGCTACAGCTGGGTCTTGGGGGAGATGGATTCCCAATTTTCTAAGGAAGCACCATATTGATTTCCAAAGTGGCTGTACATGCTTGCATTGCCACTAGCAGTGGAGGAGACTTCCTCTTGCTCCACATCCTCTCTAGCATAAGCTGTCTTCTGTTTTTTTGACCTTAGCCATTCTGACAGGTGTAAGGTGGTATCTCAGAGTTGTTTTCATTTGCATTCCTGGATAATTAGGGATGTTGAACAATTCCTTAAATGTCTTTCAGCCATTTGAACTTCCTCTGTGGAGAATTCTCTTTTTAGTTCTACAGCTCATTTCTTAATTGGACTGTTGGGCATTTTGATGTCTAATTTCTTGAGTTCTATATATATTCTGGATATCATCCCTCTGTCAGATGTGGGGTTGGTGAAGACCTTTTCCCATTCTTTAGGTTGTCGCTTTGTTTTTTTGACTGTGTCCTTTGCTCTACAAAAGCTTCTCCATTTCAACAGGTCCCATTGATTGGTTGTTTCTCTCAGTGTCCGTGCTACTGGTTTTGTATTTAGAAAGTGATCTCCAGTGCCAATGTTTTCAATATAATTTCCTAATTTCTCTTCTATCACATTCAGTATCTGTACTTACATTGAGGTCTTCGATCCACTTGGACTTAAGTTTTTTGCATGTTGACAGACATGGTTCTATTTGCAGCCTTGTACACATTGACATCCAGTTATGCCAGCACCATTTTTTTGAAGATGCTTTCTTTTTTCCATTGTACATTATTGGCTTCTTTGTCAAAAATTATATGTTCATAGGTGCGTGGGTTAATGTCAGGGACTTCAATTCAATTCCATTCCACATGTTGGTTTTTATGCCAGTACCAAGTTGTTTTTATTATGGTAGGTAGCTCTATAGTAGAGTTTCAGGTCGGGGATCGTGATGTTAACAAAGGTTGTTTTTTTGTACAGTATTCTTTTGGCTATCCTGAGTTTTTTTATTTTTCCATATGAAGTTGAGTATTATTCTTTCTAGGTCTGTGAAGAATTATGTTGGTAATTTAATGGGGATTGCATTGAATCTGTAGATTGCTTTTGGTAAGATCGCCATTTTTACTATGTTATTCCTGCCTATCCTTGAGCATGGGAGATCTGTCCATTTTCTGATTTCTTCTTCAATTTCTTTTTTCAGGGACTTAAAGTTCTTGTCATATAGGTCCTTCACACGCTTAATTAGAGTAATCCCAAGTTACATTATATCATTTGTGGCTATTGTAAAGTGTGGTGTATCTCTGATTTCCCTCTCAGCTTGTTTGTCTATTGTATATAGAAGGGCTACTGATTTTTTTTTTTTGAGTTGATCTTGTATCCTGCTATGTTGCTGAAGATTTTCATAAGCAGTATCAGTTTCTTGGTTGAATTTTGGGTATCACTCATGTATATTATCATGTCATCATTAAATAGGGAAAGCTTGACTTCTTCCTTTCCATCTAGTGAGATGATCATGTGGTTTATTTCTTTGAGTTTGTTTATATGGTCTAATACATTGACAGACTTTCATATGTTGCATCACACTTGCATCCCTGGGAATAAGCCTACTTGATAATGTTGGATAATTGTTTTGATGTGTTCTTGGAGTCTGTTTGCCAGTATTTTACTGAGGATTTTTGCATCAATGTTCATGAGGAAGTTCAGTATGTAATTCTCTTTCTTTGTTGCATTTTTGTTTGGTTTAGGAATCAGGGTAATTGTAGCCTCATACAAGGAGTTTGGTAATATTCCTTCTGCTTCTATTGTGTGGAACAATTTAAATAGTATTGATATTAAGTATTCTTTGATAATTTGGTAGAATTCTGCAGTGAATACATCTGGTCCTGGATTTTTTTTTTTTTTTTGGTTGGAAGACTTTTACTGACTGCTTCTATTTCCTTAGGGGTTATTGGACTATTTAAATGGTTTATCTGGTCTTGATTTAACTTAGGTACCTATGCAGGAATTTATCCATTTCTTTTAGATTTACCAGTTTTGTGGAGTAGAGGTTTTTGAAGTATGACTTGATGATTGTCTGATTTTCCTCATTGTCTGTTTTTATGTCCCCCTTTTAATTTCTGATGTAGTTAATTTGGATGCTCTCTCTCTGTCTTTTGGTTAGTTTGGATAAGGGCTTCTCTATCTTGTTGATCTTCTCAAAGAACCAACTCTTTGTTTCATCAATCCTTTGTATTGTTCTCTTTATTTCTATTTTATTGATTTCAGCTCTCAAGCTAGAGCTCCTGCTGGAACAGGCCCTCCGGATAAGTGAGACAATTGAATAGCTTGAACTGTGTTGCTGACACCCAGGCAGTGGGACCCAGACCTCTCCTTAGTGCATGAGCTTGCTGTTTCGAACCTTGTGTTCATACAGCGGCACTTTGCTAAGCCTTGAAGGAGGGGACTGGACATGCCTGTTCAGAATCCACCAGGTTTAAATGAATCCCCAGTGGAGCCTTGGACTTGAAGTAGATGGGAATGGAGGGGAGGGGCTGAGGGGAAAGTTGAGGCCGGGGCGGGTTGGGGGAGGACAGGGGAACCTGTGGATGATGTGTAAAATTAACACACAAATATGATAAAAGAGAATTATAAACACAATGAAAAAAATTTTTCATGCTCAATAGAATGAAAAATTAGTTAACTGTGGTTGCTACTTTCACTACCAGAGTCTCCACCATGCTAGCTGTAGTAACCAGTTACAAAATGGCAATCCCAGAAACAGTAGTAGTGGTGGTCTCCACTGTTATAACAGCAACAACAGCAGCAGCGATGTCAAATCCTCTTCAGGAGCTTGCGGATATCCATTGGCATGGACACAATTCAAGAACATGAACCAACAAGGCTCATTATTCTTTACCTCAGCATGACTTAAGCTGGCAGCTCTTCTGGAGAATCCAACCACATGGTTGCAGTTCCTAGGCTTATGTTTATACTTGCTGTACATTTTCCCCATATTTATTCAACATAGTACTTGAAGTTCTAGTTAGAGCAAAAAGAGATCAAGGGGATACAAACTGGAAAAGAACAAGTCAAACTTTCACTATTTGCAGATGATATGACAGTATACATAAGTGAACCCAAAAATTCTACTAGGAAACTTCTACAGCTGATGAACTTCTTCAATAATGTGTCAGGATACAAGATTAATTCAAAAACATCAGCAGCCCTCCTATATACAAACCAAAAATGGACAGAGAAAGAAATCAGAGAAACATCACCATTTTCAATAGCTACAAGTAATATGAAATACCTTGGGGTAACTCTAACTAAGCAAGTGTAAGATAAGAACATTAAGTCTCTGAGAAAAAATTTCAAGGAAGATATCAGAAAATGGAAAGATCTCACATGCTCTTGGATAGGTAGAATTAACATAGTAAAAATGGCAATCTTACAAAAGCAATCTACAGATTCAATGCAATCCTCATCAAAATCCCAACAAAATTCTTCACAGACTTGGAAAAAAACAATACTTTCTTTATATGGAAAAATAAAAATCTTAGGATAGCTAAAAGAATCCTGTATAATATAGCACACTCTGGAGGCATCACAATCCCTGATCTCAAGATCTACTATAGAACTATAGTAATAAAAACAGCTTGGCACTGGCATAAAAACCGACATTTGGACCAGTGGAATTGAACTGAAGACACTGACATTAATCCACACACCTATGAACATATAATTTTGACAAAGAAACCAAAACTTTACCATGGAAAAAAGAAAGCATCTCCAACAAATGGTACTGGCATAACTGGATGTCAACATGCAGAAAGTTGCAAATAGATCCCTATCTGTCACCATGCACAAAAATATACTCCAAGTGTTTCAAAGACCTCAACATAAATCCAGTTACACAGAACTTGATAGAAGAGAAAGTAGGAAGCAGCCTTGAACACATTGGCTCAGGAGACCACTTCCTAAATATAATAGCAGCAGCATAGACACTGAGAGCAACAATGAATAAATGGGACCTCCTGAAACTGAGAACATTTTATAGAGCAAATGACATGGTCAATAAGGCAAAACTACAGCAAGCAGATTGGAAAAAGATCTTCACGAACACCACATCTGAGAGATGGCTGAACTCTAAAATATATAAAGAACTCAAACAGCTAGACTTCAAAATACTGAACAATCCAATTAAAAATGGGCCACAGAGCTTAAGAGATAATTCTCAACAGAAGACTCTCAAATGGCTGAAAGGTATTTAAGGAATTGCTCAACATCCTTAGTCATCAGGGAAATGCAAATCAAAACAACTCTGAGAAACCATTGTACATCTGTCTGTAGGGATATGATCAAAAACAGTGAAGACAGCTTATGTTGGAGAAGATGTGGGGCATTGGGAAGACTCCTCCACTGTTGGGGGGAATGCAGACACGTAGAGCCACTCAGAAATCAGTATGGCAGTTGCTCAGAAAATGAGTATAAATTTTCCTCAAGACCCAGCTATACCAGTCTTGGGCATATACCAAGCAAATGCTCAATCTTACCACAAGGACACATGCTCAACTATGTTTCTATCAGCACTATTTGTAATAGCCAGAAACTGTATACAACATTAGTATGGGGAGAAAAACGTGGAAATTTGAACAAAGTGAACATTGATATGAGAGAGATCTTAGAAATTGTGATGCAAAACAATGGCCTTGAGTCAGGATTTTTCCTAGTTAATGTTGCTATTTATTTAAATTAGCTTATAAGGTAATGGGTTCATTGGAATATTTCTGCAGGAGGTTAGATTTTACTGGTTCTCCTTCCCATTTCCTAACTCTCTAGATCTCCTTGGAGTACCCTACTGCCTCATTGTAACTACATCCTTCCATTTAAAATGGGTCCTATTTCCAGTTCTTTAATGCTATGTGCTTTTCCCTATGGGAGACTATTTCTTCTGTAAACAGAATTCCTTACTTACCATTTCTCCTTTTGAACATTACATAAAAACTTCTCTTACACTGAAGCAGGACATTAGGATGGTTTCCAGAACATGTTTAACTCAGATTCTCTGGACTCTATTTCTAAAATTGAACTTCTTTTTTATAGAAGGAACACAAAATCTTGTATTTCACAAATTTTGTGGACAACAACTCTGCAATTTGTTTCCCATGACAGGTGTTAACATTCTTTAGGTGCTCTTCAGAGGGACATTTTGTCTCATGAGAAATTTCCATATGATATGATATGTGTGTGTGTGTTCTGTGTGTGTGTTCTGTGTGTGTATTTGCCTTAACTTATAGTATATATATTTGTATAGACAGTTAATAGCATGATTCCTATTAAAATTGTCACATTTCCTGTCATTTATCCCTCCTTTAGCCCCATCTGTATATATCTCCCTCCCTTTTCCAAATAAAGCCACCCCATCCCATTTCATCATTTCCCCTTCAGATCACTGGTATACTGCTATTCCTCTCCATGCTCTTCCTCCCCACACACCCTACCATGACTGCTTTCTCTTTTCCTGATTTCAGTTTTGCTTCAAGTCATGGATTCTTATCTGAAGATATGGAACTATGGCCCCCAAAATGGGTATTGAAGAAAGCAGTACAGGACATGATTTTAACAGAGAACACAAATAGAACCCCATCACCACCATGACAAAAAAAGTCCGTAAAAAGGGAGTAATGTAATACAAAACATAAGTAATATAAAGATGAAAATGAAGAGTATTGATACTGTACATTATTGTGTTCTCTTTGAACTAATTTCTGGATTGCTAAGGAAGTATCAATAGCTGCTAAAAGACATTGAGTATAAAAGCTACTTGATTTAAACAATATATATATATACACACATATATACATATATATGTATATATGTTTATATATATGTGTATATATGTGTGTATATATAGGTATTTATTTATAGCAGTGTTTATTGTTTGTTTGTTTGGTTGGTTTGGTTTTTGGAGACAGGCTATCTCTGTGTAGCTTTTTAAAATTTATTATATTTGTGTTTTAATTTTACCCTTCAGCCATGGATTTCCCTGTCCTCCTTGCTCCTGCCCCCATCCCTACCTTCCTCCCAGCCCCTTCCCTCCATTCCCATCTCCTCCAGGGCCAAGACTCCCCTGAGGATTCAATTTAACCTGGTGAATTCAGTATAGGCAGGTCCAGTGCCCTCCTTCCAGGCTGAGGAAAGTGTTCCTGTGTAAGCCCAAGTTTCCAAACAGCCAGTTCATGCACTAAGTCCTGGTACCACTGCCTGGATGACTCCCAAACAATTCAATTGTTGCACTTATCCAGAGGGTCTGATCCAGATGGGGGCTCCACAGCTTTTGGTTCAAAATTCACGTGATACCATTAGTTTGGTAATGTGTGCCTGTGCTTTTCCAATCTTGGTCTCAACAATTCACACTCTTACAGTCTCTCCTCTTTCTCCACAAATGGACTCCTGGAGCTCCAACAAGGATATCTGCATCCACTTCCATCAGTTATTGGATGAGAGTTCCAGCATGACTGTTAGGGTGTATGGTCATCTGATCACCAGACTAGGTCAGATCAGGCTTTCTCTTGACCATTGCCAGTAGTCTAAAAAGGATGTATCATTGAAGATTTCTGGGGGCCTCTCTAGCACTTTGCTTCTTCCTCTTCTCATGTGGTCATCATTTATCATGGTCTGTTTTTCCTTGTTTTCCCTTTCTATTCTTCATCCAGCTGGGATCCAATAGCCTATAGAATGGGAAAAGTTCTTCAATAACCCCACATTTGACAGAGGGCTGATATCCAGAATATATAAAGAACTCAAGAAATTAGACATCAAAATTCCCAACAGTCAAATTAAGAAATGGCCTATTGAGCTAAAAAGAGAATTCTCAACAGTGGAAGCTCAAATGGGTGAAATACATTTAAGGAATTGCTCAACATCCCTAATTATCAGGGAAATGCAAATCAAAATGACTCTGAGATACCAGCTTACAATTGTCAGAATGGCTAAGATCAAAAACAAAGAAGACAGCTTATGCTGGTGACGATGTGGAGCAAGGGGAACTCTGCACCACTGCTGGTGAGAATGCAAGCTTGTATAGTCACTTTGAAAATCAATATGGCGTTTCCTTTGAAAATTGGAAATCCATCTCCCCCAAGACACAGCTGTAGTACTCTTTAGCCTATACCCCAAGAATGCTCAATCATACCACAACAACATTTTCTCAGCTTTGTTCATATCAGCATTGTTTGTAATCTCCAGAACCTGGAAACAACATAGATGCCCTTCAACTGAAGAATGAATAAAGAAAATATGTTACATATACACAATGGTGTACCAATCAGCAGAGAAAAACAATGACATCATGGGGTTTGCAGGAAAATTGATGGATCTAGAAAATATCAGTCTGAGTGAGGTAACCCAGACTCAGAAGGATAAATATGGTATGTACTCACTCATAGTAGAATACTAGATGTTAAAAAAAGATGACTAGACTGCTACACAACTCCAGGGAGGCTACCTAGAAACCGGGACGCTAGGAAAGACACAGGGATTGCCCAATGACAGAGAAATGGATGAGATCTACATGAACAACCCATATATTTTTTTTAATTTCTTGGATTCAAAGTAGAAATCAAAAGATATGTTACTTTATGAAAAATGTTCTACTCTTATTTCCACTGAAAAAAGAAGGCTATGGATTCATTGAAAGTTAAAGAAAGTCAGGTTAGTTGGTGGAAGAAGCAATGAAATTCCTGATTGCAGACATCAAGAAATAAACCTAAAAGATATATGTTGTATATTTTATATGTTCAAACACAAATCAAAATGTCATGATTGACTGAATTGTGAACAATACATACTCTTCACTTACATTAATACATCTATGTATGTCACCTTTAAAAATTTATGTATTTTTAGAACAAGTGGACCAGGCATCATTGAAAAATGAATGGCACAGGTGGTGAAGAAAGTTAACATGCCTCTGTTGCAGTTTTCTCAGAGTTCTGCATCCAGAAAGCTTCCGTGTTGCTGGGTGAGATTATCAAGCCTTACAGAGTACTCCAGTGCGGACTTGAACACAATCCTGAATTCTCTCATGTCTACCAAAGATTACAAGTGGGCCCCAAACAAGAGGAAATTGTCTAGAGATCTACCTTCCCAAAAGATTGGTTATGGATATTTTTCAAAATTTAAGAGGGATTGTTTACAGTTGTTATTGGCCATAGTAAATATAAAAGATAAAGAAAATAGTTGAATTCAGAAATCTCTGTCTAAAGGAAGGAAATGGTGATATATAGAAACAATGGGACAAAATGACAGATTATTTTATTAGTCAGTTTTTCTGTCCCCACCCATCTCCTGTGTCCTCAGGTCCCACAGCTGCTCAGAACCAAATGAACACACATAGGCTTATATTAATTATGAACTGTATGACCTATTGGCTCAGGCTTCTCACTAGGTAGGTTTTACATCTTAAATTAATTCATTTCTATAAATCTGTACTTTGCCATGTGGCTCATAGCTTACTGGTACATTTACATCTTGCTTTTCATGCAAGCACCAGTCAGAGTCCTCTCTTTTTTGCCTTTCAAGTTCCTCTTCTCTAGTTAGAATGTCCAGCCTAACCCTATTATGCCTCATCATTGGCCAAACAGCTTTATTTATTAACCAATCACAGCAACATATTTGCACAACATACAAAAACACATTCCCCCATAACTTCCCCTTTTCTTTGTAAACAAAAGGAAAGTTTTAACTAACTTAGTGAGATTACAGATATCAAACAATAGTTACAGCTACAGTATCTAGTCTATTTGTATTTTGCAAAATTAAACAATTTATTTTATCTATCTTAGATTTGGGAGTCATGAATCTACTTTAATCTAAAAAACAGTTGTTAATCTCAAAAAATTTACATTGGTATGGAATTTAGTTTTAGTTTATTAATACAAATTGAAAGTTGGATTTTTATTATTATGTGTTTTAATTTTATACATCAGCCATGGGTTCCCCTGTCCTCCCCCCTCCCGCCCCTACACCCACCTTCCCCTCTGCCCCTCCCCTGCTTTCACATGTCCTCCAGGACCAAGACAGCCCTGGGGACTCATTTAAACATGGTGAATTCAGTACAGGCAGGACTAGTCCCCTCCTTCCAGGCTGAGCATGTGTCCCTGTATAAGCCCAAAGTTCCAAACAGCCAGCTCATGCACTAAGGACAGGTCCTGGTCCCACAGCCTGGATGCCTCCCAAAACCTTCAAGCTGTTCAATTGTCTCACTTATCCAGAGGGCCTGATCCAGCTGAGGGCTCCACAGCCATTGGTTCATAATTCATGTGCTTCCATTCGATTGGCTATTTGTCCCTGTGCATTTTGCAATCTTGGATTCAACAATTCATGCTCTTGCAGTCCCTCCTCCTTCTTGCAGTTGGACACCTGGAGCTCCACCTGGGGCCTGGCTGAGGATGTCTGCATCCACTTCCATCAGTTTTTGGATGAGAGTTCTAAGATGACTGCTAGGGTGTTTAGTCACCTGATCACCAGACTAGGTCAGATCAGGCCATCCCTGGACCACTGCCAGCAGTCTACAGAGGATATATCATTATGGATTTCTGGGGACCTTTCTAGCACTCTCCCTATTCTGGTTCTCATGTGGTCTTCATTTATCATGGTCTGTTATTCCTTGTTCTCCCTTGCGGTTCTTGATCCAGCTAGGATCTCCTGCTCCCCTAAGCTTTTTTTCCCTCAAATCTTGCCCTTCATTATTCTGACTGTTGTCTAGGTTGTTCATTTAGATCTCCTCCATTTCTTGGTCATTGGGTGATCCCTGGGTCTTTCCTAGGGTCCTGTTTTCTAGGTAGCCTCCCTGGAATTGTGTAGCAGGAAGTTCAAATGGCTGAAAGACATTTAAGGAATTGCTCAGCATCCCTAATTATCTGGGAAATGCAAATCAAAATGACTCTGAGATACCTCCTTACACCTGTCAGAGTGGCTAAGATCAAAAACACAGAAGACACCTTATGCTGGAGAGTATGTGGAGCAAGGGGAACTCTCCTCCACTGCTGGTAGGAATGCAAGCTTGTACAGCCTCTTTGGAAATCAATATGGCACTTCCTTAGAAAATTGAGAATCCATCTCCCCCAAGACCCAGCTGTAGCACTCTTGGGCATATACCCAAGGAATGCTCAATCATACCACAAGGACATTTGCTCAGCTATGTTCAGGTCAGCATTGTTTGTAATTGCTAGAACCTGGAAACAACCTAGATGCCCTTCAACTGAAGAACGGATAAAGAAAATATGGTACATATATACAATGGAGTACTACTCAGCAGAGAAAAATAATGACATCATGAGGTTTGCAGGCAAATGGATGGATCTAGAAAAAATCATCCTGAGTGAGGTAACCCAGACTCAGAAGGAGAAACATGGTATGTACTCACTCATAGGAGAATACTAGATTTAAAACAATGATGACTAGACTGAGAGTTATTTTTGTTATGTTGTATGTATGTTTCTACTCTTGTTTGGGATATTCTACTGTGGCAGCTTATTTAAAATTTAATATAAAATAATTAAGAAATACGAATTAATTGTCTCTATAATAGTCAAACTTACAGTCATGTTAGGTATGTTTTTATGGTCTTTCACAGATATATTTTGATAGATAGTCTTCAAAAACAAGGGATTACAGAGTATGGCATTTAATGTGCTTAGGAAACTAAGGCTTTTCATCACATTGACCCATCTGCTCCTGACAGCACCAATCTAAATCAGAGAGGATGATGGACATCAAAGAACCTCCATGTGGAGTTTCTTTTTTATGGCTAAAGCTAGCCATATGTGCAAAGAGACTAGCATTGTGTCAATTTATTACAATATACTGTCTGAACTGAACTACCATGATGCAAGAAAAGAAAAGCCTGGAATTTGCCAAAACAAGGTATGTCTTTCCTCTAGAATACCTTGCTTCACAGAAATGTCTGTCAGATATACCATATCTATGGGCAAATGATTGATGCCTGATCATTACAGAAGAACTTTCGCTGACTGTCCAGAGATTTAGATGCCCCAGTTGTTGTGTAACATTTCACACTTCTAGGGTCTTCGATGGTGTTGATAACTAGACAGTCATAGTTAAATTTTTCTTTATTTGGGGTAGAATATGAATTAGTTACCAAATCTTATACTCACCAAGATAGAATAGATTATCTTCTCCAATGTAATTGCACTGGGTATACAAACATGGGTCACTGGATGTTGTCCATCATTCTCTCCCCAATCCTTCTGCTCTCATACATCTCCTTGCATGGCTCAGTATGGTCATGTCTATTCGGGACTTTCCCATTTTCTCTGCCTTTGGCTATAGTCTCACACATATTTATAATAAATTTTCCTCTCCAGCATATCAAGTCAAGTTTTTTCCTTTATTGTTTCTTTTTTCAATAATATATTTTATACATATGAATTATATACTATGTAAAATATGGTAATATATAAAATTAATTATAAGATTAAAAAAATGAAGAGCTCTGAAAATATATTATGATAGAAGGAACCTGTATAGATGTTATTGGTTTTGGACTATTTTTTGACATCCAGTTCTGGATTTCCAGCCTAATTGTTTTTCTATGAGCAAGGGGCATCAAGATTATGATGGGAAATCCTACATAGAGAACCAAAGAAAGATAGTTGGAACACATGAACGTTAGACCAACAACTGTGGAACCTCCATGTGACCTGACTAGGCCCTCTTCATAAACAAGACATTTATGTAGCTTGATCTGAATAAGGGGTCCTCCGGCAGTAGGATCTGTATCCAAACCTGATTAGTAGCCTAATCTTAAAACTAGTTTATACTCCCTTGCATTTTAGCCATTTCCATTGTTAATCAGGTCTGCCTCCTTTCCTTTAAATTGGAAACGAAGGAATTGTTCTCACTCTCAGAATTAAAACAATTATGTGGCACAGTTAGTTGACTTAAATCTTTCTGACAAGTCCCTGACCAAGATATTAGACACCTTTTTCATTGTTGGAGGGACTCACCTGTTCTTCCGCTAATGTCAGGCTTAACCAAGAAGCTAAAAATTTGCTACAAAAGTTTTGGCCATTCTAGCCACCTACAGTCTGCAAGTCCATGATCCCCAAAGACCTTAATCAGCAATGGTCCTCAGGACATCCAGGAGATTATGGAGAGTATTATAGCAATCTGGGCACTTTCTATGGAAACACCAAGCACATTCTGACCTGCACAGGTCACCTCTAAGTTTGACCAGTCCTTCTAACTGGACCTTAAGGCACAGATGTTGGCATGGAGAACATATGGAGCACCGACAAATAATCATTTCTTCCAATTTGTTTAAAAATACCCAGTTGCTGTGGTAAGATTATATCTCATTCCAGGAAATGGTTGCAGTATTCACAAGATCTACTGATGATCATTTGGCAAAACAGAAGATGTTAGCAGAACTCTCTACACTTCCAATAAAGATACAGCCCCATGCAGTCCCCTCCTTCACTCCCATCCCTCATGTAACCCTGGCCTCTTCTGATTTCAAAAAAATCAGATATAGTGTTCTTGTCCAGAAATCCTGGATCGAAAGATGTTACATATGGTATGCAAAAACCAGATCCCATTTAAATGGGTATTATTTTGGCACTTCTCAATTTTCTAGTGTATTGTCAGAATGAGCCCATTATTATTATTTTTTTCTGACAGTCAGTATGCTGTACAAGCAGTTCATATGCTGGCCTTTTCTTGAGTCAAAGACTCCCTGTCCCCCATAGCCAGCACTATGATGCTCATACAAGATGTTCTAAATCAGAGAACTGAGCATTGGTACCTCTCACTCCAAATTACCCAGAATGTCAGCCAATTTTTCTTTGTGTATATGAGGGATACAAATTATTTTTAAGAAAATCTAATATGCCACCTCATTTCTGAACATGTTTATCAGTTGTAGGAGTTCCCTGGTAGAATTTTTGGGGTCACTTACTTGGACTATCCAAACATCTGCAAAAAGAAGAAGTTTGAATTATTTCCTTCCTATTTGTATCCCCTGGTCTACTTTTGGTGTTTTATTGCTCTAGCTAGAATGTCAAGTGCTATATTGCATAGATATGGGAAGAGTGGACAGCCATGTCTTATTCCTGATTTTAGTGGTATCACTTTGAATTTCTCACATTTAAATTGGTGGTGGCTGCCATCATGCTGTAAATTGCCTCTATTATGTTTAGGTATGTTCCTTGTATTCCTTATCTCCCCAATACCGTTATCATGAGGAGGTATTGAATTTTGTGAAATACTTTTTCAGGATCTAATGAAATGATATGTCATGTTTTTCTTTTAGTTTGTTTACATGATAGATTTTCATATGTAGAACCATCTCTGCATCTCTTGGTTGAAGCCTCATGTATCCCAGAAGATGATTTTTTTTCTGTGTTCTTGGATTTTGTTTGCTAGCAGTTTATTGAGTATTTTAGTTACCTAAGATACAGACTGCCATCTCTGATAGGAACAATAGGTGTGTCACTGTAATCCTATCTGATCATCCAGCCTGTAGGCATTATGCCCAAGGTCACAAAACCTCCATACCACCACCAATTGCAACCCCAGGTCCAAGCCAGCAAGCAAGTCTCCTACATGCAGGCCTGGCTACCACCACCCCCTTATTGAACACTACAACCTATAAGGATCTCTCCCAAACCCACCTATTTGCCAAGACTATAGCTACTACTACATCTTCTCCCTGAGACACAGGCTCAGCCAGCTCAGTTTGGACAAAGATATAAGCTATCATTCTCCTCTCCAATCACCACATCCTCTAGCCCTAGACCCAGGTACACAACCAGTGCCCCCATGTACCTATCTATTGCAGCGTCAATTGCAGGCAAGCAGGCAAGAATCCTGAGGACAGAACTTCCCCCAAGCAATGGACTCTTTATTTACACTCTGTCCCCCTAACTCACCCATCAACCAGACACCCCATTAGCTTCCAGAGACACAAATGCTGCCAGGGCTGATTGGATCAAGAGAGGCTCCATGAGACACAGACTCCATTTGCACTGACAGGAGGAAGTGCTGGGTAGATGCAAGTACAATAATACATTTAGGAATAGAAAGAGTAATATGTCACTACCAGAACATAGTGATTCTAGTCCAACAAGACCCGAACATCACAGTGTAAAAGATGCGAAAGAAAACTACATTTAAATGACTTTATGAAGATGACAGATACCTTTAAAGACTAAATGAAAAAAATTCCCATAAAGAAATTGAGGAAAAGACAAATAAAAGTGGAAAGAAATCAAAAGTACCTTAAATAAAGTCATGAAAATCAAGAAAAATGAATCAAACAGGTGAAGGAAACAGTTCAACTCTTGAAAACTGAAATAGAGGCAACAAAGAAGACACAAACTGTGGGAATGCTGGAAATGGAAAATCTGAGTAAATTAATAGGGACTACAGATATAATCAAAATCAGTAGAATACAAGAGATGGAAGAGGAATCTTTGGCATTAAAGATACAATAGAGGAAATATATTCCTCTCTCTAAGAAAATATTAAAGCCAACAAAGTCATAACACAAACCTCCAGAAAATCTGTGAGTCTATGAAAAGACCAAACCTAAGACCAAGTATGTTTTTAAGTCATCTTTATCTTGCCTTTATATTTATGAAAATAACTTTTTATTAAATGACACATCGTAAATACAGTTTCCCTACTCTCTCCTTCTCCATGTTCCCTCTCAATATTCTCCATGTTTGCATCAAGCCCTATTTTATCTCTCATTAGAAAACAACCAGGTTTCTAAGGGATTCTTGTAAAATATAATATAAGATAGTATATGAAACAAAAGCTAATATATCAGTATAGTACAAAGCTACCATTTATGAGTAAGTTTCTCAAGAAAGTACATAAGAAGCAGATATAGCCACAGAGACACCCTGGTTCACACTCACAAAAATCTCATAAAACCACTTCTCTAGAAACTGTAATGCACACACAAAATAAAAAATATATATATAATAAGATGAAATGAAAAACTCTGACAGGAGATAATGATACAAGGAATCTCCAAAGACTCCAGTGAATTTGTATTCTCTTTATAATCTAGTGCTATTTTTGCAGCCTCTACATAAAAGAAGTTTACATTGCCCTAGTGAGGCTCTCTTAGAGAAAACTAGACTTTCATTTGCGATTGTAGAGCAAAAGGAAATAGCTACTAGGTTAGGAATGGAAGAATATGAATACTTCCAATATTAGGCTCAATGACCACAGTTATAAAGAACCAGTACAAGCCTTCTGGCTGTTATCTCAGTCTCCGAGAGGGTATAGTGAATCTATCTTGTTGATGTAGTTGGTCTTGTTGTATTAGTGTCCTCTATCGCTTCTGCCTCCAACACCTTTTCTGTCTCATCTGTCACAGTGTTCCTTGTGTACTGAGGGGAGGGAATAGTTGGAGGCACACAATTTAGAGCAGAGAATTCCCAGGTCTATCAATCTCAGCATAATGTCTGGCTGTGGGTCTCTAAATTGGGTCAAATTTGCTGCAAGTGGTATCTTCTTTGACAAGAGTTGAGGAAGGCACTGGTATATTCCAAAATGCTATTAGGAGTTATTTTATTGCTTTGTTCCTTTACTAGAACTGTTGTATTTGGTTTTACTCTAGGCCCTTGTGCTGTCTAGCTTCAGGTGCTACAAAGAAAAAAAAGTGTCAGGTGTGTTTTCCATTTCATGGAGTGGATGAAAAGTCAAAACAGATGTTGGTTGGTTTGTTACTCCCTCAAGATCTATGCCACTATTGCAGTATCTTATATTGTAGGCTGTGAAACTCTGTGTGAATGTATGTTTGGGTGGGTGTGTGAATGTGAGTGTGTCTACATTGCTATATATTCTACATACTTTTTTCATTGATTTTTTGTTTTTTCTGGTTGGATTTTTACCTGTTTGTTTTCTATATAGAGAATAAATGAAGTCATTAAGTTAAATGGTTGGTATTTACAGAAGATCTACGAGGGGATTAGGGAGGAGAAACCATGATCACAAATTATTGTACAGAAATGAATTTTTTAAAAATACCCTTATGAACATAGTCTCAAAAATAGAATCTGATTGTGTTTCAATTATATTGTAGTTATATACATAATTTACTCTCTACATTATGCTTGAAAGTTTACAACTTGTGAACTATAAAATCACTGATAAAAACAAATGACAAGATACAAGGCAAACAGCACACTTGGACATTTATTAAAATTCACAAGAAATAAGAAGAGTCAGAAATGTCATTCCCAAAGAATTATATATCTTACATGAAATTATGATAAAATATGGAAAATGGGTTCTCATAAAAATGCAGGATTTACACTAGTCACAGTTTCAGTTGAGAGAATATAGAGCAATTTCTCAAAATTGAGTAATTATGAATGACCAAATACATGAACCATTTGGATATCTATAGTCAAACACAGACATAACGATAGGATATATAGAGGTGGTATCATGAAATTGACTGTTTAGGTAACTGTCTGATTAACTACTATCTGATTTGAGCTACAATTAAGGAACAAATTTTCTTCATTCTGGTCTAGTATGCAGCACATTTTGTCATTATTTTGCCAAGTAATATCTTCATGTCCAAATATTATTCACTTTTTAAAAATTTCTTTATTATTATGTGTTTTAAATTTTATACATCAGCCACGGGTTCCCCTCTCCTACCCCCTCTTACCCCCACCTTTCCCCCCAGCCCTTCCCCTCCATTCCCATGTCCTCCAAGATCAAGGCACCCCTGAGGATTCATTTAAACCTGGTGGATTCACCGCCTTCCAGACTGAGCAAAGTGTCCCTGTGTGAGCCCAAGGTTTCAAACAGCCAGCTCATGCACTAAGGGCAGATCCTCTTCCCACAGACTGGGTGTCTCCCAAACAGATCAAGCTATTCAATGGTCTCACTTATCCAGAGGGCCTGATCTAGCTGGGGGCTCCATAGTCTTTGGTTCATAATTCATGTGCTTCCATTCATTTGGCTATTTGTCCCTGTGATTTTTGCAATCTTGGATTCAACAAGTCACGCTCTTACAGACCCTCCTCTTTCTCGAGTGCTGGACACCTGGAGCTCCACCTGGGGCCTGGCTGAGGATGTCTGCATCCACTTCCATCAGTTATTGGATGAGAGTTCCAAGACGTCTGTTAGGGTATTTGGCCATCTGATCACCAGACTATGTCAGATCAGGCTTTCTCTTGACCATTGCCAGCAGACTACAGAGGATATATTATTGTGGATTTCTGTTGACCTCTCGAGCACTCTGCCTATTCCTGTTCTCTTGTGGTCTTCATTTATCATGGTCTGTTATTCTTCATTCTCCTTTTCAGTTCTTGATCCAGCTGGGATCTCCTGCTCCCCTTAGCTTTCTTTCCCTCAAATCTTGCCCTTCATTACTCCCACTGTCGTCCAGGTTTAAATGTGCCTGCTTTCATAGCAAAATCATGCATGTAATGTAAGCAGGATGAATGTTGAGAACATACCAAAGGCATCAAAAACACAAGGATATATATGAAAATATTTGTGGCTATAAGGCAAAGATGCACAATAATGAAGTAGTGAAGAATAACTTCATGTCCTAATCATTTATTCTTTCATATTATTTGAGAGAGAATGAATTTTTATAGAAATATCCTTTCTAATTTAGAGAAATAAGTAGAAAATATTAGAAGATGAGAGAATGAGGATGGATTTCATCAATAAAAGAAAGCAAAATATACAAAATCTTAAATTGCCATATGATCTGTGACAATTGGTTTTGTGCTAAATAAGCATGAAGACTTCCAGGTAATTAAGAAATCATAAACTAAGCTGTAAGTTTGACTTTTCCTCTTAAGGTGCTTTGTTTCGGACATGATAAAGCACATTCATCTGACGTCTGAACAAAATAATAAAGCACTTGGGGAGAAAGATGCAACCCAGGAGGCCTGCACTGGAAGCTAAGATGGAAAAGACTTCCATGGCCACCATGAGTTTCCCCTTGGTGCTGTGGTAGACAGGGAGGAAGGTGACCCACACACTGAAGAACACCAACATGCTGAAAGTGATGAACTTGGCTTCATTGAATGTGTCAGGCAGGTTCCTAGACAGGTAAGCCACAGTGTAGCTCCCAAGTGCCATGGAGCAGAGGTATGCCAGGACAGAATGGAAGGCAATAGTGGAGCCCTTGTTGCATAGAATAATTATGTGACCATGTTCAGAGTAAGCATCTGAGTCAATAAAGGGAGGAGAGGTGCTCATCCAAATTCCACAGAGCACAAGTTGGATAAGGGTGCAGACGGGAATGATGAAGTTAGGAGCCCGTGATATCATTATCCACCTTATCAGTCTCCCTGGAAATGTGATCTTGAAAGCCAGAACCACGGTAATAGTTTTGGCCAAGACTGTGGAGAGAGCCACAGTGAACAGGACTCCAAATGAGCTCTGCTGCAGGATACAGGTGGCTGTATTTGGATGGCCAATGAATAGCAATGGACAGAGAAAACAGAAGGTTAGAGTGATGAGCAGGATGTAAGTGAGAGCCTGATTGTTGGCCTTGACAATGGGGGTGTGGTGGTACTTCACAAAGATCCCCAAAACACCAGCTGTTAATGCAAAGAAGCCCAGGGACAAACAGGTGAGTGCCTTCCCCAAAGGATCTTCATAGGACAGAAATGTCACTGCTTTCTGGAGACAATGGTTCTGTTCGGTGTTTGCATAATTATTTTCTGGACACTTCACACAATGATCCATATCTATTCAGGAATTAAAGTTATCGTTAAATCTCTGCTCAGGTTCCCCTTTTATATCAAGCCATTTCCCAGCACCATTTGTCTGGCATTTGCCCATATTTCCTTTGTTGTTCAAGACTCAAATAAATAAGTCCTCTACACTGAAAATTCCCAAATGTTTTCTAATCAACCATTCCAGGTTGATACTGCTATCTTGTTTGCTGCATATAAAGTAAAAAAGTGTAACTTTCATATTCTTATACTTAAATATATTTCAATTATGTGATAAAATGCATTTTTGTTTATTCATATATTCATATTTTTAAATTAAATTACATAAACCTAACTTGATCATAGGATCACTGAAATTTCTTTCTTGTAATGTTGTTCTCAGCCATCAGGCTCAATTTGGCAATTTCCTATGTGTTCATTGAACACCCCAAGATGTTCATTCTCTGACAGTGCTTGTGAAATGAGAATTATTGGATTTTTGAATGCTGGAAGAAATCCCTGTGTGATACTGTATAATCACTACTAGAGAGAAAAGATCTATTTAACAAATAAATAAAAACCTCTACTTTAGTCTTAGTAGGCCATGGAGTACTTTTTTAATACCTTATCACTTGTAACTTGTGAGTTTCATCTTAAATTCAAAAGATATAAATTTGACTGTATTAATTCCATATTTACATTAAGAATATTGCTATTCCATATTTCTTTCTTTTTTTTTTGGTTTTCAGAGACAGGGTTTCTCTGTGTAGCTTTGCAACCTTTCCTGGAACTCACTCTGTAGTGCAGGCTTCCCTCAAACTCACAGTTCTTCCTACCTCAGCCTCTCAAGTGCTGGGATTAAAGGCATGCACCACTATTGCCAGGTTCCTCATATTTCTATTAAAATTTTCAATATTTTTGCAATGTGGATTTTGTAAGTAATTAAAGTTTATTGAATTTATCATTTTCTATTACCTGATATACCTTTTATTATTCTAGTATCATTTGCTTTGTTAGTTCTTCAGATGTGTCTTCCTTCTACCCTCTCACTCTCAAGTTACTTTGCTTTTTCTATATCATATGTGCTTATATCTATCCATTTCTATCTGACCATAAATGTTCTATAAGCACAACCATATCCCTTCATTAGTAAATGCACAGGTTATATAAGTCATTACAAATATTTTTAAGAAATTTAAAATGATTTTTATGATACATATACTTCATTATATAGATTATTTATTTATTTAATTATTTTTTCTTTATTATTATGTGTTTTAATTTTATACATCAGCCATGGGTTCCCCTGTCAAACCCCTCCTGCCCCCATCCCCATCTTCTCCCCAGGCCCTCTTCTCTATTCCCATGTCCTCCAGGACCAAGACACCCCTGAGGATTCATTTAAACCTGGTCGATTCAGTACAGGCAAGTCCTGTCCCCTCCTTCCAGACTGAGCAAAGTGTCCCTGTGTAAACCCAAGGTCGAGAAAGAGGAGGAGCTGAAAGATCATGAATTGTTGAATCCAAGATTGCAAAAAGCACAGAGACAAATAGCCAAATGATTGGAAGCACATGAATTATGAACCAAAGGCTGTGGAGACCCCAGCTGGATAAGGCCCTCTGGATAAGTGAGACAATTGAATAGCTTGATCTGTTTGGGAGTCACCCAGTGTGTGGGACCAGGACCTGTCCTTAGTGCATGAGCTGGCTGTTTATATAGCTTTTCAAGTACAGGATTCACTGTTTTGAAATATTTATCACTCTTGTTTTAGTACTAATCCTTTCTGACTAAAGAGTGTCTCGTTAAACTGCAGTCATGCAGTACTTGATGTTGATGTTTCTAATTTCCTCCAATGAATAAACTAACATGTGGATGAACAAACTGTGGCTCATTTGTGGACAAAGCCTATATGCACATTAAGTTTTTGAATGCTCTGGATAGTCAGTCTCACTATGCATATTTTAAAATTAGTCAAATTAAAGTCACCCAATAGTTTGAATGTTTTAAACTTTATGAATGATATTTTAAAAAACAGAGTTACAGGAAAATCATTATATCATTCAAAAATTCCAGCAGTTATTCAAACCAACTCATTTGATATACATGATAAAGTTGATCAATTCTTTTTATGTTTCTCTCCAAATTAAACATTGTGAGTATATGTGCTCCTTACAGTCTCTGCTATCAATTGACTAATGCCTGTTTTATGTTTCTTGGATCTGGAAAAGACAGTCCTTCATATTCAGTGTCCTGGATTGTTCTAAGAACAAAGATGTGCATCTATGCCTGGCTTATCCACAGCACTGTCATTAACAAAACTGTTGATGTATCATTCAGCTAGTTTCATAAGATATTAGCAGCCTACCTGATACTCTTAACATGGTGGTTCATTTTTTCTGTGACTCAAGCTACAGATGATCTGATGCTACATTTAACATTGAGTTGCACCAAGCAAGTACATGGTATACATATATGAATGGAGGCAATACATTCACAGATAAAACAAAATGAAAAATTATAAAATAAAACACTTTCAAATATTTCCATGTGTAAATTACATACAATCATTCTAACACTTCTAATGCATCTAAAACCATGACTGAAAATATGCAACTAAAGGCTATAAAGATCCAACCTTTTAAGATGTGCTAACTATGAGATAAATATGATTTGAAATGCAAAAAAATCAGTAATTTATAAAGTTTGTGCATGTGCACATGAGTGCATGCCAGCATGTGTGTGTGTGTCAATGCCTCTGTGTGTGTGTGTGTGTGTGTGTGTGTGTGTGTGTATGTGCGTTTTAAATGCCATGGTGAAATAAAGCAGACTACTCTGTGATGGGTAGAGTTGTTCACTGAAATTAACAATGGATGTAGAGGATCAGTAACATATATCAAGTATGAGTTTCAATGGCCTGAGCATCAATTAAAATGAGGATAAAATCAACCAAAACATTCTTCTTCTAACTGAAAGAAGAGGGTACTTATCTCAAGTGTTCCTTCACAGAATTTTTCAGTCTGCTTAGACTTTGCAGAAGATTGTTTAAGAGGTGAGAACTTCCCCAGTGTATCTGACACACTTACCTGTCTCATTGGAAATCTCATTATCTGGACAAGGGGCACAATCATAGCAGCAGACAGGCTTGCCCTCCTGGGTAGATTTTCTGAATCCTGGAACACAGCTCTCACTGCACACAGAACGAGGAAGCTAATAAGTAAATATAGAAGAGAAAATACTCAGAAGTGTACTGTTTTAAAACAATGAAACTGTATTTCCATATTGAAAAATGACATAGAAAGTTTTATATTTATTATTTGCATGTTGCAGATCCTTTTTTGTTGCATTGCTTATCATTTCAATGTAGTATACCCTATGAAGTTCAATTTCTTTCAACAATGACACAAAGACAACAGAAATCTGAAGGATTGTGGAAATGTAAATGGTAGGACAAAATAATACGTTGGTTGACTGAGGACATAGCATAGTGGGCAACTGTAGTATCATACTGATCCTATTCTGTACTTCCTCACAGCTGGAGTGAGCAACTTTGTTTCCCAGTGGTGTTGCTTAATTTACATTTGTCAGCTTGACAGAATTCAGAATTATCATATAAACTAATCTTTGTGACTTTCTATGCGAGATGATCTTGTTATGGCTCTTGAAGTGGGAATTTATATTCTCTAATTATGTAGCAACATTTCATTGGGTGTTGGTAAGGGCTGAAAAAAAAAAACAAAAAGGGAGTTGAAGAGCAATGTCCACATCTATCTACTTCCTGACTAAAGACACAACATGACTCACTTTCTCAGGCTCTTGCCAACATGATCTCCTGAATCATTATCGAGTGCTCACCCAAATGTGAATCATATAAAATTTATGTTCTTAAGGTATGTTGTGATGTATAGACAAATTGCTTCCTTTTCATCAGCAAGAAAAGTAATTAACCAATGCACACGTGCCCTCCATGCTACTGGGCATTGCCAGGTGCTTGAATTCAAAATAACTATGCACTTACATCTCCTAATCTGGCATCTTAATTCATACTTTTGTCAGTTGGTTTCAGTACAGGGATTAAATCTTAATAAATGGACACCATTTTTATAGCTGCAAATAAGTACCCATAGAATAAAGTATGGGAAAATCAACAATTCCATTACTCAGACTAAGACAATTGAATCTTATTCAGATGATGTTATTTTTGTACACTGAGAAGGGCCCTGAGTAAGGTAATAATTATCATTACATCCACAAACAAATGTTTATTGACATAGAGATCAAAGCAATGAGATAAGATCCAGCCCACCTCTGTAAATCTTATAGCCCATTCTATCATATAGTCAGACAAAAGCAGTTCTTGCCCTTCTGGAGCTTTTGGAGAAAATGTTCCAACTTTCATCTTTCTTCTGAGGCTCTCGGGAAAATTCCAGATGTTGATAATATCATATTCTGCATCAAAATCCCTTTGTGAATCAAAAACCACAATGTTTCTAGCATGATTTTTGTACTGTATATTCTTGAGAAAAGGGTGAAGCTAAAAGAGATGCATAATCTAATGTATTATAATTCCCAGAAAATTTCAATGGAACTTGATGAAGTAATGGGCCTCATTGTCCTAAATCTCTAGCATAAATTGCAAGCTATACTAAGATATCAACAACTTAATGGATGGAGACCAAAAGTGAATATATCATGTTTCTCTACTGCCAGTTACTTTTAAAAGAAAGATTTACACACACACACACACACACACACACACACACACACACACACACACACAGAGAGAGAGAGAGAGAGAGAGACAGAGAGACAGAGAGACAGAGAGAACAACAAACAAACAGAAAGATTTAATTAATGAATTTTGATTCAAACAAATGTCCACAATATTAAGTCCTGTCACAACCAAATATTTAAGTAATCTACTCAAAATTTCATTTTGTAAATGGGGTATTTATGTAGAAAATGTATCTAAGTGGTCAGTTAGGTAACATAACCTTAGCTTCAGAATGTGAAGTATAAAGATCTACTAGTATTTGAAAATTTAGAATAAAGTTCTCCTATTTCTACTATGAAATATACTTAGTGATGTTTGGGTTTCAATTGGGTGCATTGTCATGAGAAGTTTCTGAGGGTTATTTTAACAAAAGGAAGATATGACATACATACATCTTAACTCTGTTATTGCAACCCATTCATCATGAAAAATGATATAAGGGTTTGCACTGATGTAGAGATGATTAATTACATACATTATCTCAGGTGCATTTTGGCAAAATATGCCACAGTGTACAAACATTTCCTAAGTGCTTTTATGAAACTTCAATATGTCACAGTGCTTTTGATAAAATATACAGGACGAGAAATTACCTCCCAAGGGAAGTTATATATCTCTCCATTTCCATGGGGGTTAACTTGTATTTGTTGGAGTGCCATCTCATGGAGACTGTAAGCCACAGCATATACAGAATTATATACATTGTAACTCTCTTCACTCATGTCCATTTCCCAAACATTTTTAGGCAACATTTCCAACGAAGCATTGGGTAGACAGTTACCCAAAATTTTACAATCAGGTCCAGAAAAAGAGCAATTGAAGTATGTGTTCCAGAACATAGCAAGAATATAGTCTTCTGGGTATTTGGAAGGGTTGTATGTCTGGATAAAACTCCTAAATTCAGAAACCTCAGTATGGTGATGTGCAAAAATTAGACTGCCATGGAATGTATCAAATATGAGAGAATTAGAAAGAGAAGTTTCATCCCATTGTGACTTCAGGACCCAGACTTTCGTGTTTAATAGCTGTGCTGCTATAATCATAATTGCACCATGTAAGGATTCATGGTCACCATAAATGATAACCACATTTGCAGGTGAGTAACCAATCTTCTGGTGAGTTTTTATGGAAGGTTCATAGTAGGAAGTAACCGGGATGTCTGGAATCATTTCTACAAAAGCTAAACACACTCTGTTCCTGTCCATCTCTTCTTTCAATTCTGATAGACTCTCAGCACCAGTGCGGTCATCCCTAAGAACCAGTCCCACCCAGGTCCAGCTGAAATGAACCATCAAAAGGACAACGCCATGTGAGAGAGCTGTGTCCCTGGGTGCTGTCTGATATAGAGAAGAGAACTGGCTTCTGTCACTCAGGAGAGTGTCAAATGGCCCAAAAGTAAGCTGAACGAAATTTCAGATAGGAAACATGAGTGAAGACATTGACAGAGAACAAACTCTTAAAGCTAAGTTGGCACTTGGGATTGGTATTGTCTAACTTATTCTCATTGTGTGATAAACCCCCATCTTTTTTCCTAAGACAATTATAAAGAAGTCCTCACAAGACACAGAATTTCCTAAGCACCCACTACAGGCTTCAACCTATTCCTCATCTCTGTCTCAGGCAAAGTATATGAAGCTGCATTACCAAATGCCTGATTTGTTTTCTTTGATTGATGAATGACACAACCTCACTTCCTTACATTTGAAAATATCTGAAATGTCTGCATTTTAATGCAAGTTTCTGGTTCCCTCACAGCCATGTCCCTCACCTGTGGATACTTGTAGAGATTCAGCAGTCTCCCAATAATTGCAGATATTGCCCATGATGTTCCTGTAAGTAAAGCAGCAGGTTTCTTACTTCTACATTCATAATTAATACGTGCTATTTCAAATCCTGTGAGGCAAGCCAAAGCTTCCCGAAGAATAGTCCCTTCATTGCTATGCATATTATAGAGATGAAATCCTAGAGACGTGTTGGGTAAAATGTGTGTGTTTCTGTTGATCTCCTCAATGGCGAATATGAAGGCCAAAGAAAACTGGTATCTCCTCATCTTGTACCTAAGAGAGGGATTATCATTATTTATGAATTGGACTCATATCATATTGTCTACCAGTATGATCTCCTACCTTCTTTGTTATATATAAACAGACAATAATTTTTGTTGTCATAGCAATGCTTATAATGTAAACGCCAGGGTATATACTAAGTGGTGATTTATTACTTAAAGCCTCGTATGGGTCTATAATTTAGAGACAGGAGAGTTGACTTGAACTGATATTATCCTTCCAATCTTCTGGTAAGTAGATATACATACAAACACCCCTAATTCTCTGATGCTTTAACCAGCAGGCGGCAACTTCCTTCCTTTAAGGCTCCTCTAATGTGTACTATGAAACCCCAAGTACCCCAGAACATATTCATGCTGTCTGTACATAAAGGGAGAGACTGAACTACTTCAGTTGTTCTAATAAAATGATACCTATGGGTATGGCTGACTGTTTTGCATACATCAATCCCAAAGCAACATTTGGATCTGATCCTGGAAAGGGTTTTAAGTGTCCACCAACCAAGTGCATATTGTTGACCAACCTTTTATTTCAACCAGTGCCTTCTCCTTTTCCTTTCTCAGAACCAAAAAAAAAAAAAAAAAAAATATGAGCAGAATGAATGAGCTCCTTGTGGTTTTATAGCATACTGGCATGAATCCAACCCTTTGGGTTTTTTTGTTCTCATAATTTTGTGTTTTCCCTCATCTATTAGCCTTTTTTTTAAAATCCCTTCACTGTGTTCTTACTTCCCCAGAAAAGTGGATTACACTAGATCCTTGAATACCCTGATAGCAGATATTTAGACATTCTGAAAATATCAAACGTCTAAGGTATTTATTTTGTAATTTTTAATGTTTTGTTTTCTTTTGTTTTGCTTTAACATTAATAGGCTTTACCATATATATTTACTGGCTTCCAAAGAGACATAGTTGAAATTCACAGATATCAACAGACACTCTAAACATTGGTATTGCCAATGAGAGAGAGGCTTCAGCCAGTAAAGTGCTTCTACAGTTGGCTCAACAGGGTCTCACTGCTAGCTCTGACTGTTAAGTTCAAGCCAATTTTCCTCTAAGATAAAATGTCCCTTTTCCTCATTCTGCTTTGTTCTCTGAGTGTTTGCTTTTGATTCTGCCTAGACTAACAACATGTTTATTAAAGCTTGCTATGTTAAGTTTCCCTTTTACAATGAAACTGATAAAAATTTAAACTCAAAATGATTTAACCATAAAATCTTAGTTCATTAGAATTTGTCTTTTTTGTTATGTATGAAGAGATTACTCATATGGAATTATCGTTTTTTGTTCATATCATGTATTTAATAACAAAATGATTATAAGTAAATGCTTCTGTAATCTAAAAGTGAGAACTTTAACCTCATTCATTTTGTTCATAATAATACTAAAATTACAAATTAATATTAAATTCAAATACTTATTTAATCAATATGACAATGTAGGTAAAATAAATGCAAATGGCTATGTTACTGAACAGTTCTTTGAAACAATTAACCTGAGGTTTTACATATAAACTTAATGTCTACTTTAAGTCAAAGACAGAGAATCATACAATTCAGGTCAAAATGATATTTCCTGATTCTTATATCAACTTTATTTCTACAATATGGTTCATATCTCTTAGGGTTATCAACTTTATTTATGATCTTATTGTTCCTATACAAGGATATGTTACTCATATTGCAATGTTATCATCTCTTCATATACAAACACATTATATCTGTACTTTTAAATGTGACATATATCTAGAAATTATGAATGCATATGCAGTAATAATCATTGTAATGGTTATGTGGATTTTTTTCACTAGGAAACTTGACTAAAAATAAATGAACAAATATGTGTTTGAAGATCCAACACAGTGATTTCTATCCTATTAAGTGAAACACAACAAACTATATCTTTAATTCTGTTAGACCAAAATGAGCACACCAAGACATCTTAAATGTTAATAGACCTTTTAAAAGTGAGATGACTTGATGATATATTTAAAACATGGGATGGGGATATCTATCTATGTAATGATAAAATATCTTAATACATAGTGAGTAGAGAATTTTCAGTGTGACTATATATGGGTCACCCACATTCTCAACAAAAAGACTGTCCTCATTTTCTGTAAATAAGTATTACGAATTCATGGGTTCTGTGTGGGGAACATTGATGAGAATGAAACTTGGTGTCATTGAGAATTTAAAGAGAAGGGATAGACATTACTTGAGACCTCCCAATTGAAAGAATATTCTCACAATAGATAGAAAATTTATTTGTTAAATATCCTATGTCTCATGGGGTTTTCACTTGGAAATGAATCACAGCAAAAGGAAATACAATTTATGTCAATTTGTTAATGGGTGGGGTTGTGATGGCTTTTCTTGTTTACCAACAGTACTAAATATATTCACAATCATAGGTGTCAGGATGCATCCTTTTAATCTAGATATTGTAGATCTTTCATAATCAAGATCTTGAGGTAGAAAGACATACCTATAATGCAGATCTAATTTGGATGGACACCTGTACAAGGAAAATACACCTGTATTTGTCTATTTGCTTTCACCCCACTAACAAGTCCATTCTTTTACTTGAATTATAACCTACATCTATTGGATTCTAGAATATATATCAAGATACTTTGCTTTGATATACTTAACTATGAGATTTATATTGACCCTCTACTTCAGGTAGTCACAGAAGTATATGTATACATGTAAACATGAGAAAAGTAAAAGGTAAAAAAAATTCATTGAACAATAATTCACAAATAGTAACAACAACGCAATCCTGTGAAAATAAACTTTAATACAAAGAATAGTAATGTTACAGTTAATACATGTTAATAGAAAAACCCAATAATATTTATAGAATTTAAATGCTGTTTTCTGGAACTTAAAGTATGTGTGCTACATCATATAATACACAAATTCAACACATATACACACAAACAAACAAACCCATGCATTTGAAGAGCTAGAAAAGAAAATAGAATTTTCTTATCATAAAAAAACAAAGATAGACATGCACCAAATGAAGATTCAACTATGAAAATAGTGAATAAAATATTATCTACGCAAAAAATCCCTATCATCAGAACACCATATATGGGATAACTCATTCGATTTTTGTACTTTAGATGGTAGACTAATGTCAAAAGCATTCAATAATCTGAAGAAGTTGTAGATCAAGCCATTAAAACATCAATTCTTCAAATGGGGTAATGGCATGTACAGATCTTGTACAAAAGAAAAGCACATAAAACCCGCAGCTACTTTAAAAATTTTGCAACATCACTGATCATCTGATAAATGCAAATGTAAAAAATAAATTAAGTGATAATTGTTTTTAGTATTTTGAGTAAAGTGACAATGTTTCAAGATAAGAGATACATCATTAGAGAGATCTGAATAACAGAAATTACCAGTATGGAATTCTTAATGATTCCTAAGTCACATCATTTCCATTGAAATCTAAAGGAGATAGAACTTGTTAGAAATTCAGTTAAAGGTAGAATATACAATATTGGAAAAATTAATGGGTGTTTAAATATTTGATATTTGAGGGAAAATCAAATCACATGAAGATCATATTATTAATGAATGTAAATGGGAGGGTAATTGATGAACATATGTTTGTACTTAGTGCATGGATATACATGAGAGAAATAAATAATCAAGAAATTTGTGAAATGATATTGAACAATCTTGAAATGTATAATTTTCACAAACAGGAAATATAAAAACTATTTGAAATGAATATAACATTGTGATAATTTTTAGAATAAGCACAAACCAAATGTTAAATGCTTTAACATGAAACATGTTTCATAGGAACAAATGACCTAAGTGCAAACATTATGAACTCCAAATTATCAAGGAATATATTCTCTAGAAACTGAAAATTTTCTGTAAGGCAAAGGACAATGTCAAAAGGACAAAATGGCTGCATGTACATGGGAAAATGTTTTCAAAAACGTCATATCTGATAGAGGGCTGATATACAAATTATTTTTAAAAAACTCAGAAAAATAAATATTGGAGTGCCTGGGGTCACACCCAGAGAGGCCCGCACCTGGCTCACAGCATTGGGCACCAGCCACTCCAGGGAAGACCTGCCCAACTGGGACCCAGGTTCTGGCCATAGGGCAGGAACCTCCATCCCCACCAGGAAGGTTCCCCATCTCCATGACCCTCTGTTGAACCCTACAACTTCCATGCCCAGGCCCCACACCCATTTGCCTGAGACACCAGCAACATCCTAACACTTAGAAACCAGCCCCCAGCTTCCATCCTTCCCCAGAACTCCCATCTGGAGAAGAGGTGAGTGCCTGGGGTTGTAGTCAGAGAGGCAACCACCTCTGGGTACCACCCCTGGGCAACAGTCACCCCAGGAGGACCTGCCCAATTTGGTCCCAGTTTTCAGGCATTTTGCAGTCCCTGCTGGAAGGCTCCCCTTTTCCAAGACTGCAGGCAGACCGTACAGTCTCCACACCCTGCCCCCACACTCATTTGCCGGACACCCCAGGCACCTCCTGAGACTCAGAGACCAGCCCCCAGCTCCCATCTGCCCCAGAATTTCCATCTGGACCAGAAAGCCACAAGCTACCATCCACCCCGGAAAACCCATCTGGACCAGAGCTTCCATCCTGTCCCGGAACTCCAATCTGGACAAGAGGAGCACCCATCTAGACAAGATAAGGAGACCCGAGTGTCTTCCTGAGACTCAGAGTCCAGCAGTACTCTCAACTGGACCAGAACTCCCATCAAGCCCAGAGCTTTCATCTGGACCAAAGAGAGGATCCCTAAATCTGTCAGCTCTGTCTGGAGCAAGTACACTGATAAGACCAAGAATGAACCCACAAGGAGATGGACAGATGTCAAAGCAGAAGTACATACGACAAAATAAAGAGCAATACAGTATCAACAGAACCTAGCCCTTCTCCAACAGCTACACCTGAACATCACAGAATGGAGGAAGAAAAAGAAAACAACCTTTTAAGTAACATCATGAAGAGGCTAGAACCTTATATAGAAGAAATAAAAAATAAAGTTGAGGAAGAGACAAAAAAATGGGAAGAACGCTATATAAAACTAGAGGAAAGGATGATTAAAGCAGAAGAAAACAATAAGTCCCTGAAAGAAAATCATGAAAAAGCAAGGGAAATAGTCCAAGACCTGAAGAGGGAAATAGAAAAAATGAAGAAGACACTAGCAGAAGGAATGCTGGAAATAGAAAATCTGAGTAAACAAACAGGAACTTCAGAGGCAAGCATAATAAACAGAATGCAAGAGATGGAAGAGAAGATCTCTGATGTTAAACATATGGTAAAAGAAATAGATTCATCAGTCAAAGAAAACACTGAAACCAACAAAGTCATGACCCATAATGTCCAAGAAATTTGGGACAACATGAAAAGACCAAACCTACAACTAATAGGGATAGAGGAAGGAGAAGAATACCAACTCAAAGGCACAGAAAATATATTTAACAAGATCATAGAAAAAAACTTGCCCAACTTAAAGAACGAAATGTCTATGAAGATACAAGAAGCCTATAGAACACCAAACAGACTAGAATCCCCCAAAAAGTCACTTTACCACATAATAATTAAACAACTAAACGTAGAGAATAAAGAGAGAATATTAAGGGCAACAAAGGAAAAAGACCAAATGACTTATAAAGGAAAACCCAGCAGAATAACACCCAATTTCTCAATGGTGACTTCGAAAGCCAGAAGGACATGGACAGCTATAATGCAGACACTAAGAGACCATAGATGCCAGCCTAGACTTACATAATCAGCAAAACCTTCAGTCATCATAGATGGAGTGAACAAGACCTTCCAAGACAAAGCCAGATTTAAACAATACTTATGCACAAACCCAACCCTACAGAAAGAATTAGAAGGAAAATTCCAACCTAAGGAAGGCAGATACACCCATGAAAAAACTGAATCACCAAGGGTTAAGGAAGAAATAAAGAAAGAAATTTAAGTCTTCCTAAGGATCAATGAAAATGAATACACCACATTCCCAAATTTATGGGATACTATGAAAGCAGTGCTACGAGGGAAAGTCATAGCACTAAATGCCCACAAAAAGAAGTGGGGTAAATCTCACGCTAATGACTTGACAGCACACCTGAAAGCCCTTGAAGAGGAATAAGCAAAGTCTCTAAAGAGGAACAGATGCCAGGAAATTATCAAATCGAGAGCTGGAATCAATAAAATAGAAATAAATAAAACAATAAAAAGAATTAATGAAACAATGAGTTGGTTCTTGGAGAAGATCGACAAGATAGACAAGCCATCATCCAAAGTAACCCAAAAACAGAGAGAGTATCCAAATTAACAAAATCAAAAATGAAAAGGGGGACATAACAACAGACAATAAGGAAATCCAGAGAACCACCAGGTCATACTTCAAAAACCTCTATTCCACAAAACTGGAACATTTAAAAGAAATGGATAATTTTATGGATAGCTTCCACATACCTATGTTAAATCAGGACCAATTAAACCATTAAAATAGTCAAATAAGCCCTAAGGAAATAGAATCAGTAATTAAAAGTCTCCCAACCAAAAAAAGCCCTGGACCTGATGGTTTCACTGCAGAATTCTACCAGATCTTCAAAGAAGACTTCATACCAATACTCCTTAAGGTGTTCCACATAATAGAAGCAGAAGGTATATTACCAAACTACTTCTATGAGGCTACAATTACCCTGATTCCTAAACCAAACAAAGATGCAACAAATAAAGAGAACTACAGACCGATCTCCCTCATGAACATTGATGCAAAAATACTCAATAAAATTCTGGGAAACAGACTCCAAGTACACATCAAAACAATTACCCACCAATTCAAGTAGGCTTCACTCCAGGGATGCAAGGCTGGTTCAACATATGAAAGTCTGTCAATGTAATACACCATATAAACAAACTCAAAGAAAAAAAACAACACATGATCATCTCACTAGATGCAGAAAAGGCATTTGACAAATTCCAAGACCCGTTCATGATAAAGGTCTTGGAGTGATCAAGAATACAGGGCCCATACCTAAACATAATAAAAGCAATCTACAGCAAGCCAACAGCCAACATCAAATTAAATGGAGAAAACTCAAAGCAATACCACTAAAATCAGGAACAAGGCAAGGCTGTCCCCTCTCCACATACTCAATATAGTACTTGAAGTTCTAGGCAGAGTTATAAGACAACATACAGAGATTAAGGGGATAAAAATTGGAAAGGAGGAAGTAAAGCTCTCCCTATTTGCAGATTACATGATAGTATACATGAGTGACCCCAAAAATTCAACCAAATAACTGATACAGCTAATAAAAACCTTCAACAACATAGCAGGATACAAGATCAACTCAAAAAAATCAGTAGCCCTCATATATACAATAGACAAACAGACTGATAAAGTAATCAGAGGTACATCACCATTTACAATAGCCACAAATGATATAAAGTACCTTGGGGTTACTCAAACTAAGCATGTCAAGGACCTATATGACAAGAACTTTAAATCCCTGAGAAAAGAAATTAAAGAAGATGTAAGAAGATGGAAAGATCTCCCATGCTCATGGATAGGCAGGATTAACATAGTAAAATGGCAATCTTACCAAAAGCAATCTACAGATTTAATGCAATCCCCATCAAATTACCAACACAATTCTTCACAGATCTGGAAAGAATAAGACTCAACTTCATATGGAAAAACAAAAAACCCCGGATAGCCAAAAAAATCCTGTACAATAAAACAACCTCTGGAGGCATCACAGTCCCCAACCTCAAGCTCTATTATAGAGCCACCATAATAAAAACACCTTAGTTCTGGCATAAAAACTGACAGGTGGAACAATGGAATCGAACTGAATACTCTGACATTAACTTGCACACCTAAGAACATATAATTTGTGACTAAGGAGCCAATAATGTACAATGAAAGAAAGAAAGCATCTTCAACAAGTGATGCTGGCATAACTAGATTTCAATGTGTAGAAGGCTTAAAAATGGCTCCATATCTGTCACCGTGCACAAAACTTAAATCCAAGTGATCAAAGACCTCAACATAAATCCAGTTACTCTGAACCTGATAGAAGAGAAAATAGGAAGTACTCTTGAAGGCATTGTCACCAGAGATCACTTTCTAACTATAAAACCGGTAGCACAGACACAGAGAAAAATCAGTCAATGGAACCTGTTGAAACTGAGAAGCTTTTGTAGAGCAAAGGACATGGTCAACAAGACAAAGGGACAGCATACAGAATGGGGAAAAGGTCTTCACCCACCCCACATCTGATAGAGGGCTGATATCCAGAATAGATAAAGAACTCAAGAAATTACACATCAAAATGCCCAACAGTCCAATTAAGACATGGGATATAGAAGTAAACAAAGAATTCTCAAAACCGGAAGTTCACATGGCTGAAAGACATTTAAGGAATCGCTCAACATCCCTAATTATCCAGGAAATGCAAATCAAAACAACTCTGAGATACCATCTTACTCCTGTCAGAGTGGCTAAGATCAAAAACACAGAAGACAGCTTATGCTGGAGAGGATGTGGAGCAAGGGGAAATTTCCTTCACTGCTGGTGGGAATGCAAGCTTGTACAGCCACTTTGGAAATCAATATGGCTCTTCCTTATAAAATTGGGAATCCATCTCCCCCAAGACCCAGCTGTAGCACTCTTGGGCATATACCCAAGGAATGCTCAATCATACCACAAGGACATTTGTGCAGCTATGTTCATATCAGCATTGTTTATAATCACCAGAATCTGGAAACAACCTAGATGCCCTTCAACAGAAGAATGGATTAAGAAAATATGGTACATATACACAATGGTGTACTACTAAGCAGAGAAAAACAATGACATCATGAGGTTTGCAGGCAAATGGATGGATTTAGAAAAAACATCCTGAGTTAGGTAACCCCATCTCAAAAGTACAATCATGGTATGTATTCACTTATAGGAGTCTACTTGATGTAAAATAAAGATGACTAGACTGCTACACAACTCCAGGGATGCCACCTAGAAAATGGGACCCTAGGAAAGACACAGGGATCACCCAATGACAGACAAATGACTGAGGTCTACAGGAACAACCTGGATGACAGTGGGAGTAATGAAGGGCAAGATTTGAGGGAAAGAAAGCTTAGGGGAATAGGAGATCCCAGCTGTATCAAGAACAGAAAGGGAAAACAAGGAATAACAGATCATGATAAATGAAGACCACTTGAGAACAGGAAATGGCAGAGTGCTCAAGAGGTCACCAGAAATCCACAATGATATATCTTCTATAGATTGCAGCATTGGTTGAGAGAAAGCGTGATCTGACCTAGTCTGGTGATCACATGGCCAAACACCCTACCAGTTAAGCTGGAACTCTCATCCAATAACTGATGGAAGTGGATGCATAGATCCTCAGCCCGGCCCCAGGTGGAGCTCCATGAGTCCAATTGTTGAGAAAGAGGAGGGACTGTAAGAGAGTGAACTGTTTAGAGCAAGATTGAAGAGGAACAAGGACAAATAGCCAAATGAATGGAAGCACATGAATTATGGAGCAAAGTCTGTGGAGCCCCCAGCTGGATCAGGCCCTCTGGATAAGTAAGACAATTGAATAGCTTGAACTGTTTGGGAGGCATCTCGGCTGTGGGACTGGGACCTGTCCTTAGTGCATGAGCTGGCTATTAGAACCTTGGGCTTATACAAAGACACAGGCTCAGTCTGGAGGCAGGGGACAGGAGCAGTGTGAACTGAATCCACCAGGTTTAAATGAATCCCCAGTGGTGTCTTGGTCCTAGATGACATGGGATTGGAGGGAAGGGGCTGGGGTATAGGTGTTGGTGGGGGCTGGAGTGGGGAGGACAGGGGAATCTATGGCTCATGTATAAAACAATAATAAAAAAGAATCATTACTAAAGCTAAAATCACATATAAAACCCCACATATTAATAGTGGGAGACTTCAACACTTCACTTTCACCTCTGGACAGATCGGCCAAATTGAAACTTAACAGACAGATAATAGTCTTAACTCATGTTATGGCTCAAATGGACTTAATAGATGTCTACAGAACATTCCACCTGAACAAAAAAGAATACACCTTCTTCTCAGCACCCCAATAGAACCTTCTCTGAAATCGACACTTACTTGGCCACAAAGCAAATCTCAACAGATACAAAACAATTGGAATAACCTCCTGTGTTCTATCAGTCCACCATGATTTAAAGTTAGATTTCAACAACAGAAAAACTACAGAAATCTTACAATCTAATGGAAACTGAATAATGCTCAACTGAATCACCAATGGGTTAAGGAAGAAATAAGAAAGAAATTAAAGACTTCCTAGGGATCAAGGAAAATGAATACACCACATACCCAAACTTATGTGACACTATGAAAGCAGTCCTAAGAGGGAAATTCATAGCACTAAATGCCCACATAAAGAAGCTGGAGAAATCTCACGCTAGTGACTTGAATGCACAGATGAAAGCCCTTGAAGAGGAAGAAGCAAAGACTCCCAGAAGAACAGATGCCAGGAAATTATCAAATTAAGAGGTGAAATCAATAAAATAGAAATAAAGAGAACAATACAAAGGATAAATGAAACAAAGAGTTGGTTCTTTGAGAAGATCAACAAGATAGACAAGCCCTTATCCAAACTAACTAAAAGACAGAGAGAGAACATCCAAATTAACAAAATCAGAAATGAAAAGAGGAACATAACAACAGACAATGAGGAAATTCAGAGAAACTTCAGGTCATACTTCAAAAAACTCTACTCCACAAAATTGGAAAATCTAAAGAAATGGATAATTTTCTGGATAAATACCACATACCTAAGTTAAATCAAGACCAGATAAACCATTTAAATAGTCCAATAACCCCTAAGGAAATAGAATCAGTCATTAAATTCTCCCAACAAAAAGGCCCTGGACCAGATGGTTCCACTTCAGAATACTACCAGAGTTTCAAAGAAGACTTAATACCAATATGACATGAAAGTATAAATGAGTGAGCCTAACAATTCAACGAAAGAAATTATACTGCTTATAAAAACCTTCAGCAACATAGCAGGATACAAGATCAACTCAAAAAAATCAGTAGCCCTCCTATATTCAATAGACAAACAGAGGGAGAAGGAAATCAGAAATACATCATCTTTTCCAATAGCCACAAATGATATAAAATACCTTGGGGTTACTCTAACTAAGCATGTGAAGGACCTATAAGACAAGAACTTTAAATCCCTGAAAAAGAAATTGAAGAAGATATCAGAAAATGGAAAGATCTCCCATGCTCATGGATAGCTCAGGATTAACATAGTAAAACTGGCGATCTTACCATAAGCAATCTACACATTCAATGCAATCCCCATCAAATTACCAACACAATTCTTCACAGAATTGGAGAGAATGATACTCAACTTCATATAGAAAAACAAAAAACCCCGGATAGCTAAAAGAATCCTGTACAATAAAACAATCTCTGGAGGTATCACGTTCCCCGAACTCAAGCTCTACTATAGAGCTACCATAATAAAAACACCTTGGAACTGGCATAAAACCTGACATGTGGACCAATGGAATCAAATTGAAGACCCTGACATTAACTTGCACACCTAAGATATATAAGTTTTGACAAAGAAGCCAAATATACAATGGAATAAAGAAAGCATCTTCAATAAATGGTTCTCGTATAACTGGATGTCAATGTGTAGAAGGCTGCAAATAGATCCATATCTGTCACCATGCACGAAACTTAAGTCCAAGTGTATCAAAGACCTCAACATAAATCCAGTTACTCTGAATTTGATGGAAGAGAAAGAAAGAAGTATTCTTGAAGGCATTAGCACTGGAGATCACTTTCTAAATATAACACCAGTAGCACATACACTTTGAGAAACAACCAATCAATGGGACCTGTTGAAACTGAGAAGCTTTTGTAGAGCAAAGGACATGGTCAGCAAGACAAAGGGACAGCATACAGAATGGGAAAAGAGCTTCACCAACCCCACATCTGACAGAGGGCTGATATCCAGAATAGATAAAGAACTCAAGAAATTAGACATCAAAATGCCCAACAGTCCAATTAAGACATGGGATATAGAAGTAAACAGAGAATTCTCAAAACCGTATGTTGACATGGCTGAAAGACATTTAAGGAATCGCTCAACATCCCTAATTATCCAGGAAATGCAAATCAAACCAACTCTGAGATACCACCTTACTCCTGTCAGAGTGGCTAAGATCAAAAACACAGAAGACAGCTTATGCTGGAGAGGATGTGGAGCAAGGGGAACATTCCTTCACTGCTGGTGGGAATGTAAGCTTGTACAGCCAAATTGGAAATCAATATGGCGTTTCCTTAGAAAACTGGGAATCCATTTCTCCTAAGACCCAGCTGCAGCACTCTTGGGCATATACCCAAGGAATGCTCAATCACACCACAAGGACATTTGTGCAGCTATGTTCATATCAGCATTGTTTATAATAGCCAGAACCTGGAAACAAACTATATGTCCTTCAACTGAAGAATGGATAAAGAAAATGTTGTACATATACACAATGGAGTACTACTCAGCAAAGAAAAACAATGACATCATGATGTGTGCAGGCAAATGGATGGATCTATAAAAATATTACCCTGAGTGAGGTAACGCAGACCTAGAAGGACAAACACGGTATGTACTCACTCACAGGAGGAAATTAGATGTAAAATAAAAATGACTAGACTGCTACACAACTCCAGGGAGGCTACCTAGAAAATGGCACCCTAGGAAAGACACAAGGATCACCCAATGACAGAGTAATGGATGAGTTCTACTTGAACAACCTGGATGACAGTTGGAGTAATGATGGGAATGGTTTAAGGGAAGGAAAGCTAAGGGGAGCAGGAGATCTCAGATGGATCAAGAACAGAAAGGGAGAATAAGGAATAACAGACTATGTTAAATGAACACAGCATGAGACCAGAAATAGGCCTAGTGCTGGAGTGGTTCCCAGAAATCCACAATGATACATCCTCTATAGACTACTGTCAATGGTCGAGAGAATGCCTGATCTGACCTAGTCTGATGATTAGATGGCCAAACTGGAACTCTCATCCAATAACTGATCGAAGTGGATGCAGAGATCCTTGGCCAGGCTCCAGGTGGAGCTCCAGATATCCAATTGTTGAGAAATAGGAGGGACTATAAGAACATGAATTATTGAGACCAAGATTGGAAATAGCACAGGGACAAACAGCAAAACCAATGGAAGCACATGAATTATGAACCGAAAGCTGTGGATTCTCCAGCTGGATCAGGCCCTCTGGATAAGTGAGACAATTGAATAGCTTGAATGGTTTGGGAGGCATCAGACTGTGGGACCTGACCTCTCCTTAGTGCATGAGCTGGCTGGTTGGAACCTTGGGCTTACACAGGAACACTTTGCCTAGCCTGGAATGAGGGGACTGTACCTGCCTGTACTGAATCTACCAGGTTTAAAAGACTCCCAGTCTTGGCCCTGGAGGAGATATGCATGGAGGGGATTTTATGGGGGGAAAGTGTGGGTGGATGCGGTAGGGGAGAACAGGGGAACCCATTGCTGATGTATAAAATTAAAACACAAATATAATAATAATAATAATAATAATAATAATAATAATAATAATAGAAATGTGCAACCTTCTTAGTCATTACAGAAACGCATATCCAAATCAGTAGAATTCTATCATAAACATTTCAGAATGGCTAAGAAATAACAAAAAAGCAACTAACACCTCAAGATGGTAGGGTTATGGAGCAAAGGGAATTGCTCATTGGTTGCTGCAGTGCAAACTTGTACAACCATTTTGAAAATCATTATGTTGGTTTCTCAAAATTTGGCAATAGATCTATCCCAAGACTCAGCTATAACACTCCTGGAAATACACCCAAAGAACCTACAACATATGACAAGAGCACTCGGTACACTATGTTCACAGATGTTTAATTCATAGTAGCTATGAATGTAAACAACTTAGATGTCCTTAAAATGAACAACATATTAAGAAAATAAGGTACATTAACACAATGGAGTATTATTTAGCCGTTAAAGACAGAAACATCATGAAATTTGATGACAGATAGATGGAACTAGAAAAGATCATCCTGAATGTGGTAACCTGGACCCAAGAAAACAATCATGGTTTGTGTTCACTTATAAGTGTATATTAGTCATAAAGGATAACCATGCTACAAGCCACAGACACAGAGAAGCTAAGTAACAAGAATGTTCGAGGCAGAGGGTGAAAAACATGTTTTGTTTTATGTTCTGAACACAACAGATACACTCATAACTGTATTGTTAAAATGGCATTTGACTTGTCATGTCAATTGTACACTGAAGTAAATGAGAAAACAAAATGATGTCACACATGAGGAGAGAGACTATCTGTTTGTAATCACTTAGGGGGCATATTATAGTCCATTCAGAAAATAACTTTAAAATGTACTTTATCACAATCTAGGCATCCTGCTCATATTCATAACCAGAATTAATCTGAAAGGATATATATTTTCTTGAAATACATTTATAAATGTATATAAAATTAGAAATATATACATAAGTGTATGTCTATATTTATATACTTTTATGTATCACTATGTATGAATAAGTATTTACATATATCCCATTTATTATCATTTTTAAAATCAGAACCTTATGACAGTAAAATAAATTTAGAGAATAATTCACAAAAATTACTGTAATGAGTTATATTCCTGGCCACACATTCTAGGTTCTTTTTCTTATGATTATCAGGAAGAACATGCACATATGCATCCTATTAAAATATGAAGAAAATTAAGGAAGAGGGTAAAACAAAATGATAATACTTTCTTCATGTAGTCACATAGATACACACTTATGCATGGATATCAGTCACCATATTTGCTTTATCTGTTTCAGAATAGTTCTCAAAATATACTAATATCCATCAATGTTTCCCCTCTGATTATGTCTCCTATGAGATATTCTCTGTGCTGAAGACTTAGCAATTCATCTAGCTTTTAATAAAAACACAATCATATCACAAGTACAGAAAGCCATTGTCACTCATATTTGTTTATTCTGATTCTGACTCTACCTGAACTTTGCTCTGCATTTCCATTTTACAGCATTGTGTTACAAAATAATATCTCATCCTCCATTTTAGATCCTATGAATCTTACAACCACAGAAAAATTATGCATGGAATAAAATGGATCTTACTCCCTTCACAAAGAATTATGTGTAGGCATTTCCCTTCAGCAGAGTCCAAGAACTTCTATTAACTTTTCTGCCACTGTCCTCTGATCTTCACAAAACTAACTTAGACACTACCCACTGAGTATCTGCATCTAAAGAGGCATGCGCTTTAGAAATAGTTCAAGTGTCTCATGAGTTAAAACTATTTTAAAAATCTCCTCCGTAATGTCTTGCACAGACTTATACTGTCTTTAAAGTATAAGAGAAGTTGGTATTTAAAGTTCAAAGGAAGAAATGATAAGTAATTCTTGTAGTAGAAGAAATAGTCTCCCCAGTGAACATCAAATATTTTTAAGGAAATTAGTGGAAGCAGGACAAATTTAAAATGGAAGAAGTTATGTATAATCGGGAAGGAGGGTGTTCCAACAATGTACACAGGGCTATAAGATGTGGAGAGGAATCGGTAAAATCTTAGCTCCTGTGGAAATAGTCAAGGTAAACCCTTTATTTCATAAGCTAATAAATTGCTAATGATATTTTAGATACAGTCTAACTAGACATCTTTGTTCTCCATCATGTTTTCTAAGTTCTTTCTCATCTCAAGGTCCATTTTGTTAGAATTCCCACATAACTTTCAATCTGTAATAAAAATGCAATTTGTTTTGATTTCTGTATTACTGACATATGAACTATAATATAAATGTATACATTGGCACATCAATTGAAAGGATATTAAGTCCTAGTGGTAATATGAAAATTCAAGTATCAGAGAATAAATTAATAAATTAGAATAAAAAATATATCAGTAATACAGAAGAATGGCATGCCTTGTTTTAAATTACCCAAAAGAATATTTGCTGAAAATAATTTGCACCAGTCCAGTACCAAGCAAAGCATGAGTGTTGTAAAACATAAGAAATCTATTCTCCCACAGCTCAGGAATACAGAAATTCAAACTTGCATGCTTATAGTCTGAATGTCTCAATTAAAGTGATTATGTTTTTCCATGAGTCAGGTCATGAAATGTCAGCAGTCCTCAACTCCATGTTCTCTCTCTAGCCTATTGGTTTTTCCATCCACATCAAGTCTGGCAACGCTTGCCTTATACACGCAGGTCACCTCATAAATTAAATAAATTTGAATCAGGCATCTTAGGTATTAGTGCTTAGAGGCTTAACCGAACCTTCTGGGAGACACTAGTGTAATTATTTATAATGTTTTTAATATAAAGAAGCTGCATGCCTCTGTGAAAGCCATTAATTACATTGTTGTATTCAGAAGTGGATGCTTAATTCATAGAAGATATATAGCAGAGGTGTGAGGAAGGGCTCAGTTTAGAAGCTAGATGATACGTTCAACTTTGCCACTTAAGGTTTGCATACAGGTAGAATGGAAACCATGTGAAGCTATGGGTGAGATGTTTATTGTATATGTGCATGATAATGTTTTCAGACTATATATTCAAAATTATTGACCTTTCTGCTCTTCACATAAACTTTATTTAAAGTATTCTGAATGAACATTTTATACATGTTGAGTGGAGTATATAAGCTATCATTTAATTGATTAATTAAAAATGTAGGGGTGTTTTCAATATTTCTGATTCAAAGAAAAGCAGAAATAGTTGCTGAATCTCTTTCTCTCAAAGTAGGGGGCAGGTATCACAATTTTATATTAACTGAATGATTCAACAATGAAGAGAACACACAATAGTACAGTAGGTCAGAGTTCAAAATGTAAACAGAAAACCTAATCACATCATTGATTGAACCATTGATTTGGAATCCATGAATTCATCATGTCAGTTTCCTAGGATTGAGACAAAAAACATTTTAGAGTATAGGGAGACATAAAAGAAATATTGGTATGTCATCATGCAAGATTTGTAGAAAAAAGTTTTTACATTCCTCCAGGACATTGGCAATTTTAAAGTTTTAAAGAGCAGGATGCACTACTGCTTTTCAGAGTGCCCAGTCAGTTTGGCACATTTCATTAGGATGTTTACCATCTCATCTCCCTTGACATCCTCCCTTACAAGGTGTTTGCATCATCCTGAGTCACTGTCTCAAGTAATTTTTGTCGTAGAGAGCTCTGGGAATGTCTATTCAAGAAGCCTGTCCCTGGGGACTTGATGTCTGTCCTTTTAGATGAAATCATTGGGCCTGTGGCTAAAAAGATCCCAAATGTCTTTTGAAGCTTGTTTTTATCTTGAACTCCAGGTCTCAGATGGAAAGTCTCAGAGAAGAAAGGTTTTCAAATTCTCCATGGAGTGTAGCTGGAACATGTCAAAAAAGTGCATGTGATTAAAGTGATGACTTCAGACACCAACAATATTGCAAACTTTTGTTTTCCCATAATATGAGCATTATATATATAGTTGCTGAACACATTGGGATCCCTGTACCCCATGCTTACAGTGTGGTAGACACTTCTATTTTATAATGGTGTGTTTGATTTTTCTTCTCTGGCTCCTGAAGTCTCTTGTTCCTTTGTCCTCCTCCGATGCTACTCAGTGCCATTCAAAAGTACAACGTCATTTATATCATGATGGAAATGTGCTGATTGCTGCCCTTGTTCCACTTTTTTATGTTTTTGACATTACACCAAGCGATTTTAGACCTCAAAAAGAGATTATGCTCCAGTAAGTGCTTTTCAATTGTATGTCTTTTCATTCTTCAGATTTTATCATCCTCAAGTAAGTTTGAATTCACAAGATTTTAATTTTTTTCCCATTCTGGCATTCCCTCTCTTGTACTCATAAAACTCTTGTTCAGGTGTGGCTTCATGTCCCCTTTTATCTTCTTTCAGAGAAAAACAGTTTATTTTAATGAATGTTATTTTACCCATTTGATACTCTGAATCTCTGTATGCTGTTCTGTGCCTTCATCTGTCCAATGGTGGGACATTATCATTGCTTTCTATGCAGATGGAATATCCTACAACTTGACTCATTGTTTTAGGCGACTTTCAAGGGTAGTTGTTCTCCTTTGCAAAGAAATGAAGGCATTCTTTGCAGTGAATACAGAGTCTTTGTGTGATGGTGGAGTGACAGGGACTGCCTGTGGCAGCTACTGCTGATTAGCAAGTGAGAATATGAGAATTTGTAGTTCTGTCTTCTTTCTAAATATGTTCAAAGTGACTTACAATTTTTATTTATAATTTTGATTAGAATGCTTTTAGATTCTGTCAATTTGTACAATTTGCTCCTTTCCAGTCCTGTGTTTGTAATTATTTACAACTGGTACAGATATATTTGGAGGTCACA